>NC_136499.1:87463547-87696047 GCF_053919585.1 Euprymna scolopes
TGTCAATGTGTGGTGCAATCAGTCTACGACATGTCAATGTGTGGTGCAATCATTCTACGACATGTCAATCTGTGGTGCAATCATTCTACGACATGTCAATGTGTGGTGCAATCATTCTACTACATGTCAATCTGTGGTGCAATCATTCTACGACATGTCAATGTGTGGTGCAATCATTCTACGACATGTCAATGTGTGGTGCAATCATTCTACGACATGTCAATGTGTGGTGCAATCATTCTACTACATGTCAATGTGTGGTGACATCATTCTACTACATGTCAATGTGTGGTGCAACCATTCTACGACATGTCAATGTGTGGTGCAATCATTCTACGACATGTCAATGTGTGGTGCAATCATTCTACGACATGTCAATGTGTGGTGCAATCATTCTACGACATGTCAATGTGTGGTGCAATCATTCTACGACATGTCAATGTGTGGTGCAATCATTCTACTCCATGTCAATGTGTGGTGCAATCATTCTACTACATGTCAATGTGTGGTGCAATCATTCTACGACATGTCAATGTGTGGTGCAATCATTCTACTACATGTCAATGTGTGGTGCAATCATTCTACTACATGTCAATGTGTGGTGCAATCATTCTACTACATGTCAATGTGTGGTGCAATCATTCTACGACATGTCAATATGTGGTGCAATCATTCTACGACATGTCAATGTGTGGTGCAATCATTCTACGACATGTCAATGTGTGGTGCAATCATTCTACTACATGTCAATGTGTGGTGCAATCATTCTACGACATGTCAATGTGTGGTGCAATCATTCTACGACATGTCAATGTGTGGTGCAATCATTCTACGACATGTCAATGTGTGGTGCAATCATTCTACGACATGTCAATGTGTGGTGCAATCATTCTACGACATGTCAATGTGTGGTGCAATCATTCTACTACATGTCAATGTGTGGTGCAATCATTCTACGACATGTCAATGTGTGGTGCAATCATTCTACGACATGTCAATCTGTGGTGCAATCATTCTACGACATGTCAATGTGTGGTGCAATCATTCTACTACATGTCAATCTGTGGTGCAATCATTCTACGACATGTCAATGTGTGGTGCAATCATTCTACGACATGTCAATGTGTGGTGCAATCATTCTACTCCATGTCAATGTGTGGTGACATCATTCTACTACATGTCAATGTGTGGTGCAACCATTCTACGACATGTCAATGTGTGGTGCAATCATTCTACGACATGTCAATGTGTGGTGCAATCATTCTACGACATGTCAATGTGTGGTGCAATCATTCTACGACATGTCAATGTGTGGTGCAATCATTCTACGACATGTCAATGTGTGGTGCAATCATTCTACTCCATGTCAATGTGTGGTGCAATCATTCTACTACATGTCAATGTGTGGTGCAATCATTCTACGACATGTCAATGTGTGGTGCAATCATTCTACTACATGTCAATGTGTGGTGCAATCATTCTACTACATGTCAATGTGTGGTGCAATCATTCTACTACATGTCAATGTGTGGTGCAATCATTCTACGACATGTCAATATGTGGTGCAATCATTCTACGACATGTCAATGTGTGGTGCAATCATTCTACGACATGTCAATGTGTGGTGCAATCATTCTACTACATGTCAATCTGTGGTGCAATCATTCTACGACATGTCAATGTGTGGTGCAATCATTCTACGACATGTCAATGTGTGGTGCAATCATTCTACGACATGTCAATGTGTGGTGCAATCATTCTACGACATGTCAATGTGTGGTGCAATCATTCTACGACATGTCAATGTGTGGTGCAATCATTCTACTACATGTCAATGTGTGGTGCAATCATTCTACTTCATGTCAATGTGTGGTGCAATCATTCTACGACATGTATATGTGTGGTGCAATCATTCTACGACATGTCAATGTGTGGTGCAATCATTCTACGACATGTCAATGTGTGGTGCAATCATTCTACGACATGTCAATGTGTGGTGCAATCATTCTACGACATGTCAATGTGTGGTGCAATCATTCTACGACATGTCAATGTGTGGTGCAATCATTCTACGACATGTCAATGTGTGGTGCAATCATTCTACTACATGTCAATGTGTGGTGCAATCATTCTACTACATGTCAATGTGTGGTGCAATCATTCTACGACATGTCAATGTGTGGTGCAATCATTCTACGACATGTCAATGTGTGGTGCAATCATTCTACGACATGTCAATGTGTGGTGCAATCATTCTACGACATGTCAATGTGTGGTGCAATCATTCTACGACATGTCAATGTGTGGTGCAATCATTCTACGACATGTCAATGTGTGGTGCAATCATTCTACGACATGTCAATGTGTGGTGCAATCATTCTACGACATGTCAATGTGTGGTGCAATCATTCTACGACATGTCAATGTGTGGTGCAATCATTCTACGACATGTCAATGTGTGGTGCAATCATTCTACGACATGTCAATGTGTGGTGCAATCCTTCTACGACATGTCAATGTGTGGTGCAATCATTCTACGACATGTCAATTTGTGGTGCAATCATTCTACGACATGTCAATGTGTGGTGCAATCATTCTACTACATGTCAATGTGTGGTGCAATCATTCTACGACATGTCAATGTGTGGTGCAATCATTCTACGACATGTCAATGTGTGGTGCAATCATTCTACGACATGTCAATGTGTGGTGCAATCATTCTACGAAATGTCAATGTGTGGTGCAATCATTCTACGACATGTCAATGTGTGGTGCAATCATTCTACGACATGTCAATGTGTGGTGCAATCATTCTACGACATGTCAATGTGTGGTGCAATCATTCTACGACATGTCAATGTGTGGTGCAATCATTCTACTACATGTCTATGTGTGGTGCAATCATTCTACTAAATGTCAATGTGTGGTGCAATCATTCTACTACATGTCAATGTGCGGTGCAATCATTCTACTACATGTCAATGTGCGGTGCCATCATTCTACGACATGTCAATGTGTGGTGCAATCATTCTACGACATGTCAATGTGTGGTGCAATCATTCTACTACATGTCAATGTGTGGTGCAATCATTCTACTACATGTCAATGTGCGGTGCAATCATTCTACGACATGTCAATGTGTGGTGCAATCATTCTACTACATGTCAATGTGTGGTGCAATCATTCTACTACATGTCAATGTGTGGTGCAATCATTCTACGACATGTCAATGTGTGGTGCAATCATTCTACGACATGTCACTGTGTGGTGCAATCATTCTACGACATGTCAATGTGTGGTGCAATCATTCTACTACATGTCAATGTGTGGTGCAATCATTCTACTACATGTCAATGTGCGGTGCAATCATTCTACTACATGTCAATGTGTGGTGCAATCATTCTACGACATGTCAATGTGTGGTGCAATCATTCTACGACATGTCAATGTGTGGTGCAATCATTCTACGACATGTCAATGTGTGGTGCAATCATTCTACGACATGTCAATGTCTGGTTCAATCATTCTACTACATGTCAATCTGTGGTGCAATCATTCTACGACATGTCAATGTGTGGTGCAATCATTCTACGACATGTCAATGTGTGGTGCAATCATTCTACTACATGTCAATCTGTGGTGCAATCATTCTACGACATGTCAATGTGTGGTGCAATCATTCTACGACATGTCAATGTGTGGTGCAATCATTCTACGACATGTCAATGTGTGGTGCAATCATTCTACGACATGTCAATGTGTGGTGCAATCATTCTACTACATGTCAATGTGTGGTGCAATATTCTACTACATGTCAATGTGTGGTGCAATCATTCTACGACATGTCAATGTGTGGTGCAATCATTCTACTACATGTCAATGTGTGGTGCAATCATTCTACGACATGTCAATGTGTGGTGCAATCATTCTACGACATGTCAATGTGTGGTGCAATCATTCTACGACATGTCAATGTGTGGTGCAATCATTCTACGACATGTCAATGTGTGGTGCAATCATTCTACGACATGTCAATGTGTGGTGCAATCATTCTACGACATGTCAATCTGTGGTGCAATCATTCTACTACATGTCAATGTGTGGTGCAATCATTCTACGACATGTCAATGTGTGGTGCAATAATTCTACTACATGTCAATGTGTGGTGCAATCATTCTACTACATGTCAATGTGTGGTGCAATCATTCTACGACATGTCAATGTGCGGTGCAATCACTCTACTACATGTCAATGTGTGGTGCAATCATTCTACTACATGTCAATGTGCGGTGCAATCATTCTACGACATGTCAATGTGTGGTGCAATCATTCTACGACATGTCAATGTGTGGTGCAATCATTCTACTACATGTCAATGTGTGGTGCAATCATTCTACGACATGTCAATGTGTGGTGCAATCATTCTACGACATGTCAATGTGTGGTGCAATCATTCTACGAAATGTCAATGTGTGGTGCAATCATTCTACGACATGTCAATGTGTGGTGCAATCATTCTACGACATGTCAATGTGTGGTGCAATCATTCTACGACATGTCAATGTGTGGTGCAATCATTCTACGACATGTCAATGTGTGGTGCAATCATTCTACGACATGTCAATGTGTGGTGCAATCATTCTACTACATGTCAATGTGTGGTGCAATCATTCTACGACATGTCAATGTGTGGTGCAATCATTCTACTACATGTCAATGTGTGGTGCAATCATTCTACTACATGTCAATGTGTGGTGCAATCATTCTACTACATGTCAATGTGTGGTGCAATCATTCTACTACATGTCAATGTGTGGTGCAATCATTCTACTACATGTCAATGTGTGGTGCAATCATTCTACGACATGTCAATGTGTGGTGCAATCATTCTACGACATGTAAATGTGTGGTGCAATCATTCTACGACATGTCAATGTGTGGTGCAATCATTCTACGACATGTCAATGTGTGGTGCAATCATTCTACGACATGTCAATGTGTGGTGCAATCATTCTACTACATGTCAATGTGTGGTGCAATAATTCTACGACATGTCAATGTGTGGTGCAATCATTCTACTACATGTCAATGTGTGGTGCAATCATTCTACTACATGTCAATGTGTGGTGCAATCATTCTACTACATGTCAATGTGTGGTGCAATCATTCTACGACATGTCAATATGTGGTGCAATCATTCTACGACATGTCAATGTGTGGTGCAATCATTCTACGACATGTCAATGTGTGGTGCAATCATTCTACTACATGTCAATCTGTGGTGCAATCATTCTACGACATGTCAATGTGTGGTGCAATCATTCTACGACATGTCAATGTGTGGTGCAATCATTCTACGACATGTCAATGTGTGGTGCAATCATTCTACGACATGTCAATGTGTGGTGCAATCATTCTACGACATGTCAATGTGTGGTGCAATCATTCTACTACATGTCAATGTGTGGTGCAATCATTCTACTTCATGTCAATGTGTGGTGCAATCATTCTACGACATGTATATGTGTGGTGCAATCATTCTACGACATGTCAATGTGTGGTGCAATCATTCTACGACATGTCAATGTGTGGTGCAATCATTCTACGACATGTCAATGTGTGGTGCAATCATTCTACGACATGTCAATGTGTGGTGCAATCATTCTACGACATGTCAATGTGTGGTGCAATCATTCTACGACATGTCAATGTGTGGTGCAATCATTCTACTACATGTCAATGTGTGGTGCAATCATTCTACTACATGTCAATGTGTGGTGCAATCATTCTACGACATGTCAATGTGTGGTGCAATCATTCTACGACATGTCAATGTGTGGTGCAATCATTCTACGACATGTCAATGTGTGGTGCAATCATTCTACGACATGTCAATGTGTGGTGCAATCATTCTACGACATGTCAATGTGTGGTGCAATCATTCTACGACATGTCAATGTGTGGTGCAATCATTCTACGACATGTCAATGTGTGGTGCAATCATTCTACGACATGTCAATGTGTGGTGCAATCATTCTACGACATGTCAATGTGTGGTGCAATCATTCTACGACATGTCAATGTGTGGTGCAATCATTCTACGACATGTCAATGTGTGGTGCAATCCTTCTACGACATGTCAATGTGTGGTGCAATCATTCTACGACATGTCAATTTGTGGTGCAATCATTCTACGACATGTCAATGTGTGGTGCAATCATTCTACTACATGTCAATGTGTGGTGCAATCATTCTACGACATGTCAATGTGTGGTGCAATCATTCTACGACATGTCAATGTGTGGTGCAATCATTCTACGACATGTCAATGTGTGGTGCAATCATTCTACGAAATGTCAATGTGTGGTGCAATCATTCTACGACATGTCAATGTGTGGTGCAATCATTCTACGACATGTCAATGTGTGGTGCAATCATTCTACGACATGTCAATGTGTGGTGCAATCATTCTACGACATGTCAATGTGTGGTGCAATCATTCTACTACATGTCTATGTGTGGTGCAATCATTCTACTAAATGTCAATGTGTGGTGCAATCATTCTACTACATGTCAATGTGCGGTGCAATCATTCTACTACATGTCAATGTGCGGTGCCATCATTCTACGACATGTCAATGTGTGGTGCAATCATTCTACGACATGTCAATGTGTGGTGCAATCATTCTACTACATGTCAATGTGTGGTGCAATCATTCTACTACATGTCAATGTGCGGTGCAATCATTCTACGACATGTCAATGTGTGGTGCAATCATTCTACTACATGTCAATGTGTGGTGCAATCATTCTACTACATGTCAATGTGTGGTGCAATCATTCTACGACATGTCAATGTGTGGTGCAATCATTCTACGACATGTCACTGTGTGGTGCAATCATTCTACGACATGTCAATGTGTGGTGCAATCATTCTACTACATGTCAATGTGTGGTGCAATCATTCTACTACATGTCAATGTGCGGTGCAATCATTCTACTACATGTCAATGTGTGGTGCAATCATTCTACGACATGTCAATGTGTGGTGCAATCATTCTACTACATGTCAATGTGTGGTGCAATAATTCTACCACATGTCAATGTGTGGTGCAATCATTCTACGACATGTCAATGTGTGGTGCAATCATTCTACGACATGTCAATGTGTGGTGAAATCATTCTACTACATGTCAATGTGTGGTGCAATCATTCTACTACATGTCAATGTGTGGTGCAATCATTCTACGACATGTCAATGTGTGGTGCAATCATTCTACGACATGTCAATGTGTGGTTCAATCATTCTACTACGTGTCAATCTGTGGTGCAATCATTCTACTACATGTCAATGTGTGGTGCAATCATTCTACTACATGTCAATGTTCGGTGCAATCATTCTACTACATGTCAATGTGCGGTGCAATCATTCTACTACGTCAATGTGTGGTGCAATCATTCTACGACATGTCAATGTGTGGTGCAATCATTCTACGACATGTCAATGTGTGGTGCAATGATTCTACTACATGTCAATGTGTGGTGCAATAATTCTACCACATGTCAATGTGTGGTGCAATCATTCTACGACATGTCAATGTGTGGTGCAATCATTCTACGACATGTCAATGTGTGGTGCAATCATTCTACGACATGTCAATGTGTGGTGCAATCATTCTACTACATGTCAATGTGTGGTGCAATCATTCTACGACATGTCAATGTGTGGTGCAATCATTCTACGACATGTCAATGTGTGGTGCAATCATTCTACGACATGTCAATGTGTGGTGCAATCATTCTACTACATGTCAATGTGTGGTGCAATCATTCTACTACATGTCAATGTGTGGTGCAATCATTCTACGACATGTCAATGTGTGGTGCAATCATTCTACGACATGTCAATGTGTGGTGCAATCATTCTACGACATGTCAATGTGTGGTGCAATCATTCTACGACATGTCAATGTGTGGTGCAATCATTCTACTCCATGTCAATGTGTGGTGCAATAATTCTACCACATGTCAATGTGTGGTGCAATCATTCTACGACATGTCAATGTGTGGTGCAATCATTCTACTACATGTCAATGTGTGGTGCAATCATTCTACGACATGTCAATGTGTGGTGCAATCATTCTACGACATGTCAATGTGTGGTGCAATCATTCTACGACATGTCAATGTGTGGTGCAATCATTCTACGACATGTCAATGTGTGGTGCAATCATTCTACTACATGTCAATGTGTGGTGCAATCATTCTACTACATGTCAATGTGTGGTGCAATCATTCTACGACATGTCAATGTGTGGTGCAATCATTCTACGACATGTCAATGTGTGGTGCAATCATTCTACTACATGTCAATGTGTGGTGCAATCATTCTACTACATGTCAATGTGTGGTGCAATCATTCTACGACATGTCAATGTGTGGTGCAATCATTCTACTACATGTCAATGTGTGGTGCAATCATTCTACGACATGTCAATGTGTGGTGCAATCATTCTACGACATGTCAATGTGTGGTGCAATCATTCTACGACATGTCAATGTGTGGTGCAATCAGTCTACGACATGTCAATGTGTGGTGCAATCATTCTACGACATGTAAATGTGTGGTGCAATCATTCTACTACATGTCAATGTGTGGTGCAATCATTCTACGACATGTCAATGTGTGGTGCAATAATTCTACGACATGTCAATGTGTGGTGCAATCATTCTACGACATGTCAATGTGTGGTGCAATCATTCTACGACATGTCAATGTGTGGTGCAATCATTCTACGACATGTCAATGTGTGGTGCAATCATTCTACTCCATGTCAATGTGTGGTGCAATCATTCTACTACATGTCAATGTGTGGTGCAATCATTCTACGACATGTCAATGTGTGGTGCAATCATTCTACTACATGTCAATGTGTGGTGCAATCATTCTACTACATGTCAATGTGTGGTGCAATCATTCTACGACATGTCAATGTGTGGTGCAATCATTCTACGACATGTCAATGTGTGGTGCAATCATTCTACGACATGTCAATGTGTGGTGCAATCATTCTACGACATGTCAATGTGTGGTGCAATCATTCTACTACATGTCAATCTGTGGTGCAATCATTCTACGACGTGTCAATGTGTGGTGCAATCATTCTACGACATGTCAATGTGTGGTGCAATCATTCTACGACATGTCAATGTGTGGTGCAATCATTCTACGACATGTCAATGTGTGGTGCAATCATTCAACGACATGTCAATGTGTGGTGCAATCATTCTACGACATGTCAATGTGTGGTGCAATCATTCTACTACATGTCAATGTGTGGTGCAATCATTCTACTACATGTCAATGTGTGGTGCAATCATTCTACGACATGTCAATGTGTGGTGCAATCATTCTACGACATGTCAATGTGTGGTGCAATCATTCTACGACATGTCAATGTGTGGTGCAATCATTCTACTACATGTCAATGTGTGGTGCAATCATTCTACTACATGTCAATGTGTGGTGCAATCATTCTACGACATGTCAATGTGTGGTGCAATCATTCTACGACATGTCAATGTGTGGTGCAATCATTCTACTACATGTCAATGTGTGGTGCAATCATTCTACTACATGTCAATGTGTGGTGCAATCATTCTACGACATGTCAATGTGTGGTGCAATCATTCTACTACATGTCAAAATGTGGTGCAATCATTCTACTACATGTCAATGTGTGGTGCAATCATTCTACTACATGTCAATGTGTGGTGCAATCATTCTACGACATGTCAATGTGTGGTGCAATCATTCTACTACATGTCAATGTGCGGTGCAATCATTCTACTAAATGTCAATGTGTGGTGCAATCATTCTACTACATGTCAATGTGCGGTGCAATCATTCTACTACATGTCAATGTGCGGTGCCATCATTCTACGACATGTCAATGTGTGGTGCAATCATTCTACGACATGTCAATGTGTGGTGCAATCATTCTACTACATGTCAATGTGTGGTGCAATCATTCTACTACATGTCAATGTGCGGTGCAATCATTCTACGACATGTCAATGTGTGGTGCAATCATTCTACTACATGTCAATGTGTGGTGCAATCATTCTACTACATGTCAATGTGTGGTGCAATCATTCTACGACATGTCAATGTGTGGTGCAATCATTCTACGACATGTCACTGTGTGGTGCAATCATTCTACGACATGTCAATGTGTGGTGCAATCATTCTACTACATGTCAATGTGTGGTGCAATCATTCTACTACATGTCAATGTGCGGTGCAATCATTCTACTACATGTCAATGTGTGGTGCAATCATTCTACGACATGTCAATGTGTGGTGCAATCATTCTACGACATGTCAATGTGTGGTGCAATCATTCTACGACATGTCAATGTGTGGTGCAATCATTCTACGACATGTCAATGTGTGGTGCAATCATTCTACGACATGTCAATGTCTGGTTCAATCATTCTACTACATGTCAATCTGTGGTGCAATCATTCTACGACATGTCAATGTGTGGTGCAATCATTCTACGACATGTCAATGTGTGGTGCAATCATTCTACTACATGTCAATCTGTGGTGCAATCATTCTACGACATGTCAATGTGTGGTGCAATCATTCTACGACATGTCAATGTGTGGTGCAATCATTCTACGACATGTCAATGTGTGGTGCAATCATTCTACGACATGTCAATGTGTGGTGCAATCATTCTACTACATGTCAATGTGTGGTGCAATCATTCTACTACATGTCAATGTGTGGTGCAATCATTCTACGACATGTCAATGTGTGGTGCAATCATTCTACTACATGTCAATGTGTGGTGCAATCATTCTACGACATGTCAATGTGTGGTGCAATCATTCTACGACATGTCAATGTGTGGTGCAATCATTCTACGACATGTCAATGTGTGGTGCAATCATTCTACGACATGTCAATGTGTGGTGCAATCATTCTACGACATGTCAATGTGTGGTGCAATCATTCTACGACATGTCAATGTGTGGTGCAATCATTCTACTACATGTCAATGTGTGGTGCAATCATTCTACTACATGTCAATGTGTGGTGCAATCATTCTACGACATGTCAATGTGTGGTGCAATCATTCTACGACATGTCAATGTGTGGTGCAATCATTCTACGACATGTCAATGTGTGGTGCAATCATTCTACGACATGTCAATGTGTGGTGCAATCATTCTACTCCATGTCAATCTGTGGTGCAATCATTCTACTACATGTCAATGTGTGGTGCAATCATTCTACGACATGTCAATGTGTGGTGCAATCATTCTACTACATGTCAATGTGCGGTGCAATCATTCTACTACATGTCAATGTGCGGTGCAATCATTCTACGACATGTCAATGTGTGGTGCAATCATTCTACGACATGTCAATGTGTGGTGCAATCATTCTACGACATGTCAATGTGTGGTGCAATCATTCTACGACATGTCAATGTGTGGTGCAATAATTCTACTACATGTCAATGTGTGGTGCAATCATTCTACGACATGTCAATGTGTGGTGCAATCATTCTACGACATGTCAATGTGTAGTGCAATCATTCTACGACATGTCAATGTGTGGTGCAATCATTCTACGACATGTCAATGTGTGGTGCAATCATTCTACGACATGTCAATGTGTGGTGCAATCATTCTACGACATGTCAATGTGTGGTGCAATCATTCTACGACATGTCAATGTGTGGTGCAATCATTCTACTACATGTCAATGTGTGGTGCAATCATTCTATTACATGTCAATGTGCGGTGCAATCATTCTACTACATGTCAATGTGTGGTGCAATCATTCTACGACATGTCAATGTGTGGTGCAATCATTCTACGACATGTCAATGTGTGGTGCAATCATTCTACGACATGTCAATGTGTGGTGCAATCATTCTACTACATGTCAATGTGTGGTGCAATAATTCTACCACATGTCAATGTGTGGTGCAATCATTCTACGACATGTCAATGTGTGGTGCAATCATTCTACGACATGTCAATGTGTGGTGCAATCATTCTACGACATGTCAATGTGTGGTGCAATCATTCTACGACATGTCAATGTGTGGTGCAATCATTCTACTACATGTCAATCTGTGGTGCAATCATTCTACATGTCAATGTGTGGTGCAATCATTCTACGACATGTCAATGTGTGGTGCAATCATTCTACGACATGTCAATGTGTGGTGCAATCATTCTACTACATGTCAATGTGTGGTGCAATCATTCTACTACATGTCAATGTGTGGTGCAATCATTCTACGACATGTCAATGTGTGGTGCAATCATTCTACGACATGTCAATGTGTGGTGCAATCATTCTACGACATGTCAATGTGTGGTGCAATCATTCTACTACATGTCAATGTGTGGTGCAATCATTCTACTACATGTCAATGTGTGGTGCAATCATTCTACGACATGTCAATGTGTGGTGCAATCATTCTACTACATGTCAATGTGTGGTGCAATCATTCTACGACATGTCAATGTGTGGTGCAATCATTCTACGACATGTCAATGTGTGGTGCAATCATTCTACGACATGTCAATGTGTGGTGCAATCAGTCTACGACATGTCAATGTGTGGTGCAATCAGTCTACTCCATGTCAATGTGTGGTGCAATCATTCTACTACATGTCAATGTGTGGTGCAATCATTCTACTACATGTCAATGTGTGGTGCAATCATTCTACGACATGTCAATGTGTGGTGCAATCATTCTACGACATGTCAATGTGTGGTGCAATCATTCTACGACATGTCAATGTGTGGTGCAATCATTCTACGACATGTCAATGTGTGGTTCAATCATTCTACGACATGTCAATGTGTGGTGCAATCATTCTACGACATGTCAATGTGTGGTGCAATCATTCTACGACATGTCAATGTGTGGTGCAATCATACTACGACATGTCAATGTGTGGTGCAATCATTCTACGACATGTCAATGTGTGGTGCAATCATTCTACGACATGTCAATGTGTGGTGCAATCATTCTACGACATGTCAATGTGTGGTGCAATCATTCTACGACATGTCAATGTGTGGTGCAATCATTCTACGACATGTCAATGTGTGGTGCAATCATTCTACGACATGTCAATGTGTGGTGCAATCATTCTACGACATGTCAGTGTGTGGTGCAATCATTCTACTACATGTCAATGTGTGGTGCAATCATTCTACTACATGTCAATGTGTGGTGCAATCATTCTACGACATGTCAATGTGTGGTGCAATCATTCTACGACATGTCAATGTGTGGTGCAATCATTCTACTACATGTCAATGTGTGGTGCAATCATTCTACTACATGTCAATGTGTGGTGCAATCATTCTACGACATGTCAATGTGTGGTGCAATCATTCTACTACATGTCAATGTGTGGTGCAATCATTCTACTACATGTCAATGTGTGGTGCAATCATTCTTCGACATGTCAATGTGTGGTGCAATCATTCTACTACATGTCAATGTGTGCTGCAATCATTCTACTACATGTCAATGTGTGGTGCAATCATTCTACTACATGTCAATGTGTGGTGCAATCATTCTACGACATGTCAATGTGTGGTGCAATCATTCTACTACATGTCAATGTGCGGTGCAATCATTCTACTACATGTCAATGTGTGGTGCAATCATTCTACTACATGTCAATGTGCAGTGCAATCATTCTACTACATGTCAATGTGCGGTGCAATCATTCTACGACATGTCAATGTGTGGTGCAATCATTCTACGACATGTCAATGTGTGGTGCAATCATTCTACTACATGTCAATGTGCGGTGCAATCATTCTACTACATGTCAATGTGCGGTGCAATCATTCTACGACATGTCAATGTGCGGTGCAATCATTCTACTACATGTCAATGTGTGGTGCAATCATTCTACTACATGTCAATGTGCGGTGCAATCATTTTACTACATGTCAATGTGTGGTGCAATCATTCTACGACATGTCAATGTGTGGTGCAATCATTCTACGACATGTCAATGTGTGGTGCAATCATTCTACGACATGTCAATGTGTGGTGCAATCATTCTACTACATGTCAATGTGTGGTGCAATCATTCTACTACATGTCAATGTGCGGTGCAATCATTCTACTACATGTCAATGTGCGGTGCAATCATTCTACGACATGTCAATGTGTGGTGCAATCATTCTACGACATGTCAATGTGTGGTGCAATCATTCTACGACATGTCAATGTCTGGTTCAATCATTCTACTACATGTCAATCTGTGGTGCAATCATTCTACTACATGTCAATGTGTGGTGCAATCATTCTACTACATGTCAATGTACGGTGCAATCATTCTACTACATGTCAATGTGTGGTGCAATCATTCTACGACATGTCAATGTGTGGTGCAATCATTCTACGACATGTCAATGTGTGGTGCAATCATTCTACGACATGTCAATGTGTGGTGCAATCATTCTACTACATGTCAATGTGTGGTGCAATCATTCTACTACATGTCAATGTGTGGTGCAATCATTCTACGACATGTCAATGTGTGGTGCAATCATTCTACTACATGTCAATGTGTGGTGCAATCATTCTACGACATGTCAATGTGTGGTGCAATCATTCTACGACATGTCAATGTGTGGTGCAATCATTCTACGACATGTCAATGTGTGGTGCAATCATTCTACGACATGTCAATGTGTGGTGCAATCATTCTACGACATGTCAATGTGTGGTGCAATCATTCTACGACATGTCAATGTGTGGTGCAATCATTCTACTACATGTCAATGTGTGGTGCAATCATTCTACTACATGTCAATGTGTGGTGCAATCATTCTACGACATGTCAATGTGTGGTGCAATCATTCTACGACATGTCAATGTGTGGTGCAATCATTCTACGACATGTCAATGTGTGGTGCAATCATTCTACGACATGTCAATGTGTGGTGCAATCATTCTACTCCATGTCAATCTGTGGTGCAATCATTCTACTACATGTCAATGTGTGGTGCAATCATTCTACGACATGTCAATGTGTGGTGCAATCATTCTACTACATGTCAATGTGCGGTGCAATCATTCTACTACATGTCAATGTGCGGTGCAATCATTCTACGACATGTCAATGTGTGGTGCAATCATTCTACGACATGTCAATGTGTGGTGCAATCATTCTACGACATGTCAATGTGTGGTGCAATCATTCTACGACATGTCAATGTGTGGTGCAATAATTCTACTACATGTCAATGTGTGGTGCAATCATTCTACGACATGTCAATGTGTGGTGCAATCATTCTACGACATGTCAATGTGTAGTGCAATCATTCTACGACATGTCAATGTGTGGTGCAATCATTCTACGACATGTCAATGTGTGGTGCAATCATTCTACGACATGTCAATGTGTGGTGCAATCATTCTACGACATGTCAATGTGTGGTGCAATCATTCTACGACATGTCAATGTGTGGTGCAATCATTCTACTACATGTCAATGTGTGGTGCAATCATTCTATTACATGTCAATGTGCGGTGCAATCATTCTACTACATGTCAATGTGTGGTGCAATCATTCTACGACATGTCAATGTGTGGTGCAATCATTCTACGACATGTCAATGTGTGGTGCAATCATTCTACGACATGTCAATGTGTGGTGCAATCATTCTACTACATGTCAATGTGTGGTGCAATAATTCTACCACATGTCAATGTGTGGTGCAATCATTCTACGACATGTCAATGTGTGGTGCAATCATTCTACGACATGTCAATGTGTGGTGCAATCATTCTACGACATGTCAATGTGTGGTGCAATCATTCTACGACATGTCAATGTGTGGTGCAATCATTCTACTACATGTCAATGTGTGGTGCAATCATTCTACTACATGTCAATGTGTGGTGCAATCATTCTACGACATGTCAATGTGTGGTGCAATCATTCTACGACATGTCAATGTGTGGTGCAATCATTCTACTACATGTCAATGTGTGGTGCAATCATTCTACTACATGTCAATGTGTGGTGCAATCATTCTACGACATGTCAATGTGTGGTGCAATCATTCTACGACATGTCAATGTGTGGTGCAATCATTCTACGACATGTCAATGTGTGGTGCAATCATTCTACTACATGTCAATGTGTGGTGCAATCATTCTACTACATGTCAATGTGTGGTGCAATCATTCTACGACATGTCAATGTGTGGTGCAATCATTCTACTACATGTCAATGTGTGGTGCAATCATTCTACGACATGTCAATGTGTGGTGCAATCATTCTACGACATGTCAATGTGTGGTGCAATCATTCTACGACATGTCAATGTGTGGTGCAATCAGTCTACGACATGTCAATGTGTGGTGCAATCAGTCTACTCCATGTCAATGTGTGGTGCAATCATTCTACTACATGTCAATGTGTGGTGCAATCATTCTACTACATGTCAATGTGTGGTGCAATCATTCTACGACATGTCAATGTGTGGTGCAATCATTCTACGACATGTCAATGTGTGGTGCAATCATTCTACGACATGTCAATGTGTGGTGCAATCATTCTACGACATGTCAATGTGTGGTTCAATCATTCTACGACATGTCAATGTGTGGTGCAATCATTCTACGACATGTCAATGTGTGGTGCAATCATTCTACGACATGTCAATGTGTGGTGCAATCATACTACGACATGTCAATGTGTGGTGCAATCATTCTACGACATGTCAATGTGTGGTGCAATCATTCTACGACATGTCAATGTGTGGTGCAATCATTCTACGACATGTCAATGTGTGGTGCAATCATTCTACGACATGTCAATGTGTGGTGCAATCATTCTACGACATGTCAATGTGTGGTGCAATCATTCTACGACATGTCAATGTGTGGTGCAATCATTCTACGACATGTCAGTGTGTGGTGCAATCATTCTACTACATGTCAATGTGTGGTGCAATCATTCTACTACATGTCAATGTGTGGTGCAATCATTCTACGACATGTCAATGTGTGGTGCAATCATTCTACGACATGTCAATGTGTGGTGCAATCATTCTACTACATGTCAATGTGTGGTGCAATCATTCTACTACATGTCAATGTGTGGTGCAATCATTCTACGACATGTCAATGTGTGGTGCAATCATTCTACTACATGTCAATGTGTGGTGCAATCATTCTACTACATGTCAATGTGTGGTGCAATCATTCTTCGACATGTCAATGTGTGGTGCAATCATTCTACTACATGTCAATGTGTGCTGCAATCATTCTACTACATGTCAATGTGTGGTGCAATCATTCTACTACATGTCAATGTGTGGTGCAATCATTCTACGACATGTCAATGTGTGGTGCAATCATTCTACTACATGTCAATGTGCGGTGCAATCATTCTACTACATGTCAATGTGTGGTGCAATCATTCTACTACATGTCAATGTGCAGTGCAATCATTCTACTACATGTCAATGTGCGGTGCAATCATTCTACGACATGTCAATGTGTGGTGCAATCATTCTACGACATGTCAATGTGTGGTGCAATCATTCTACTACATGTCAATGTGCGGTGCAATCATTCTACTACATGTCAATGTGCGGTGCAATCATTCTACGACATGTCAATGTGCGGTGCAATCATTCTACTACATGTCAATGTGTGGTGCAATCATTCTACTACATGTCAATGTGCGGTGCAATCATTTTACTACATGTCAATGTGTGGTGCAATCATTCTACGACATGTCAATGTGTGGTGCAATCATTCTACGACATGTCAATGTGTGGTGCAATCATTCTACGACATGTCAATGTGTGGTGCAATCATTCTACTACATGTCAATGTGTGGTGCAATCATTCTACTACATGTCAATGTGCGGTGCAATCATTCTACTACATGTCAATGTGCGGTGCAATCATTCTACGACATGTCAATGTGTGGTGCAATCATTCTACGACATGTCAATGTGTGGTGCAATCATTCTACGACATGTCAATGTCTGGTTCAATCATTCTACTACATGTCAATCTGTGGTGCAATCATTCTACTACATGTCAATGTGTGGTGCAATCATTCTACTACATGTCAATGTACGGTGCAATCATTCTACTACATGTCAATGTGTGGTGCAATCATTCTACGACATGTCAATGTGTGGTGCAATCATTCTACGACATGTCAATGTGTGGTGCAATCATTCTACGACATGTCAATGTGTGGTGCAATCATTCTACTACATGTCAATGTGTGGTGCAATAATTCTACCACATGTCAATGTGTGGTGCAATCATTCTACGACATGTCAATGTGTGGTGCAATCATTCTACGACATGTCAATGTGTGGTGCAATCATTCTACGACATGTCAATGTGTGGTGCAATCATTCTACTACATGTCAATCTGTGGTGCAATCATTCTACGACATGTCAATGTGTGGTGCAATCATTCTACGACATGTCAATGTGTGGTGCAATCATTCTACGACATGTCAATGTGTGGTGCAATCATTCTACTACATGTCAATGTGTGGTGCAATCATTCTACTACATGTCAATGTGTGGTGCAATCATTCTACGACATGTCAATGTGTGGTGCAATCATTCTACGACATGTCAATGTGTGGTGCAATCATTCTACTACATGTCAATGTGTGGTGCAATCATTCTACTCCATGTCAATGTGTGGTGCAATCATTCTACGACATGTCAATGTGTGGTGCAATCATTCTACTACATGTCAATGTGTGGTGCAATCATTCTACGACATGTCAATGTGTGGTGCAATCATTCTACTACATGTCAATGTGTTGTGCAATCATTCTATTACATGTCAATGTGTGGTGCAATCATTCTACTACATGTCAATGTGTGGTGCAATCATTCTACGACATGTCAATGTGTGGTGCAATCATTCTACGACATGTCAATGTGTGGTGCAATCATTCTACGACATGTCAATGTGTGGTGCAATCATTCTACGACATGTCAATCTGTGGTGCAATCATTCTACGACATGTCAATGTGTGGTGCAATCATTCTACGACATGTCAATGTGTGGTGCAATCATTCTACGACATGTCAATGTGTGGTGCAATCATTCTACGACATGTCAATGTGTGGTGCAATCATTCTACGACATGTCAATGTGTGGTGCAATCATTCTACTACATGTCAATGTGTGGTGCAATCATTCTACTACATGTCAATGTGTGGTGCAATCATTCTATTTCATGTCAATGTGTGGTGCAATCATTCTACGACATGTCAATGTGTGGTGCAATCATTCTACGACATGTCAATGTGTGGTGCAATCATTCTACGACATGTCAATGTGTGGTGCAATCATTCTACGACATGTCAATGTGTGGTGCAATCATTCTACGACATGTCAATGTGTGGTGCAATCATTCTACGACATGTCAATGTGTGGTGCAATCATTCTACGACATGTCAATGTGTGGTGCAATCATTCTACTACATGTCAATGTGTGGTGCAATCATTCTACTACATGTCAATGTGTGGTGCAATCAGTCTACGACATGTCAATGTGTGGTGCAATCATTCTACGACATGTCAATGTGTGGTGCAATCATTCTACGACATGTCAATGTGTGGTGCAATCATTCTACGACATGTCAATGTGTGGTGCAATCATTCTACGACATGTCAATGTGTGGTGCAATCATTCTACGACATGTCAATGTGTGGTGCAATCATTCTACGACATGTCAATGTGTGGTGCAATCCTTTTACGACATGTCAATGTGTGGTGCAATCATTCTACGACATGTCAATGTGTGGTGCAATCATTCTACGACATGTCAATGTGTGGTGCAATCATTCTACTACATGTCAATGTGTGGTGCAATCATTCTACGACATGTCAATGTGTGGTGCAATCATTCTACGACATGTCAATGTGTGGTGCAATCATTCTACGAAATGTCAATGTGTGGTGCAATCATTCTACGACATGTCAATGTGTGGTGCAATCATTCTACGACATGTCAATGTGTGGTGCAATCATTCTACTACATGTCAATGTGTGGTGCAATAATTCTACGACATGTCAATGTTTGGTGCAATCATTCTACGACATGTCAATGTGTGGTGCAATCATTCTACTACATGTCAATGTGTGGTGCAATCATTCTACGACATGTCAATGTGTGGTGCAATCATTCTACGACATGTCAATGTGTGGTGCAATCATTCTACTACATGTCAATGTGTGGTGCAATCATTCTACTACATGTCAATGTGTGGTGCAATCATTCTACTACATGTCAATGTGTGGTGCAATCATTCTACTACATGTCAATATGTGGTGCAATCATTCTACTACATGTCAATGTGTGGTGCAATCATTCTACGACATGTCAATGTGTGGTGCAATCATTCTACTACATGTCAATGTGTGGTGCAATCATTCTACTTCATGTCAATGTGTGGTGCAATCATTCTACGACATGTCAATGTGTGGTGCAATCATTCTACGACATGTCAATGTGTGGTGCAATCATTCTACGACATGTCAATGTGTGGTGCAATCATTCTACGACATGTCAATGTGTGGTGCAATCATTCTACGACATGTCAATGTGTGGTGCAATCATTCTACGACATGTCAATGTGTGGTGCAATCATTCTACGACATGTCAATGTGTGGTGCAATCATTCTACTACATGTCAATGTGTGGTGCAATCATTCTACTACATGTCAATGTGTGGTGCAATCATTCTACGACATGTCAATGTGTGGTGCAATCATTCTACGACATGTCAATGTGTGGTGCAATCATTCTACGACATGTCAATGTGTGGTGCAATCATTCTACGACATGTCAATGTGTGGTGCAATCATTCTACGACATGTCAATGTGTGGTGCAATCATTCTACGACATGTCAATGTGTGGTGCAATCATTCTACGACATGTCAATGTGTGGTGCAATCATTCTACGACATGTCAATGTGTGGTGCAATCATTCTACGACATGTCAATGTGTGGTGCAATCATTCTACGACATGTCAATGTGTGGTGCAATCCTTCTACGACATGTCAATGTGTGGTGCAATCATTCTACGACATGTCAATGTGTGGTGCAATCATTCTACGACATGTCAATGTGTGGTGCAATCATTCTACTACATGTCAATGTGTGGTGCAATCATTCTACGACATGTCAATGTGTGGTGCAATCATTCTACGACATGTCAATGTGTGGTGCAATCATTCTACGAAATGTCAATGTGTGGTGCAATCATTCTACGACATGTCAATGTGTGGTGCAATCATTCTACGACATGTCAATGTGTGGTGCAATCATTCTACGACATGTCAATGTGTGGTGCAATCATTCTACTACATGTCTATGTGTGGTGCAATCATTCTACTACATGTCAATCTGTGGTGCAATCATTCTACATGTCAATGTGTGGTGCAATCATTCTACTACATGTCAATGTGTGGTGCAATCATTCTACGACATGTCAATGTGTGGTGCAATCATTCTACTACATGTCAATGTGTGGTGCAATCATTCTACTACATGTCAATGTGTGGTGCAATCATTCTACTACATGTCAATGTGTGGTGCAATCATTCTACTACATGTCAATGTGTGGTGCAATCATTCTACTACATGTCAATGTGTGGTGCAATCATTCTACGACATGTCAATGTGTGGTGCAATCATTCTACGACATGTAAATGTGTGGTGCAATCATTCTACGACATGTCAATGTGTGGTGCAATCATTCTACGACATGTCAATGTGTGGTGCAATCATTCTACGACAGGTCAATGTGTGGTGCAATCATTCTACTACATGTCAATGTGTGGTGCAATAATTCTACCACATGTCAATGTGTGGTGCAATCATTCTACGACATGTCAATGTGTGGTGAAATCATTCTACTACATGTCAATGTGTGGTGCAATCATTCTACTACATGTCAATGTGTGGTGCAATCATTCTACGACATGTCAATGTGTGGTGCAATCATTCTACGACATGTCAATGTGTGGTTCAATCATTCTACGACATGTCAATGTGTGGTGCAATCATTCTACGACATGTCAATGTGTGGTGCAATCATTCTACGACATGTCAATGTGTGGTTCAATCATTCTACGACATGTCAATGTGTGGTGCAATCATTCTACGACATGTCAATGTGTGGTGCAATCATTCTACGACATGTCAATGTGTGGTGCAATCATTCTACTACATGTCAATGTGTGGTGCAATCATTCTACGACATGTCAATGTGTGGTGCAATCATTCTACTACATGTCAATGTGTGGTGCAATCATTCTACGACATGTCAATGTGTGGTGCAATCATTCTACGACATGTCAATGTGTGGTGCAATCATTCTACGACATGTCAATGTGTGGTGCAATCATTCTACGACATGTCAATGTGTGGTGCAATCATTCTACGACATGTCAGTGTGTGGTGCAATCATTCTACTACATGTCAATGTGTGGTGCAATCATTCTACTACATGTCAATGTGTGGTGCAATCATTCTACTACATGTCAATCTGTGGTGCAATCATTCTACTACATGTCAATGTGTGGTGCAATCATTCTACTACATGTCAATGTGCGGTGCAATCATTCTACGACATGTCAATGTGTGGTGCAATCATTCTACTACATGTCAATCTGTGGTGCAATCATTCTACTACATGTCAATGTGCGGTGCAATCATTCTACTACATGTCAATGTGTGGTGCAATCATTCTACTACATGTCAATGTGCGGTGCAATCATTCTACGACATGTCAATGTGTGGTGCAATCATTCTACTACATGTCAATGTGTGGTGCAATCATTCTACTACATGTCAATGTGCGGTGCAATCATTCTACGACATGTCAATGTGTGGTGCAATCATTCTACTACATGTCAATGTGCGGTGCAATCATTCTACTACATGTCAATGTGTGGTGCAATCATTCTACTACATGTCAATGTGCAGTGCAATCATTCTACTACATGTCAATGTGTGGTGCAATCATTCTACTACATGTCAATGTGCGGTGCAATCATTCTACTACATGTCAATGTGTGGTGCAATCATTCTACGACATGTCAATGTGTGGTGCAATCATTCTACGACATGTCAATGTGTGGTGCAATCATTCTACGACATGTCAATGTCTGGTTCAATCATTCTACGACATGTCAATGTGTGGTGCAATCATTCTACGACATGTCAATGTGTGGTGCAATCATTCTACGACATGTCAATGTGTGGTGCAATCAGTCTACGACATGTCAATGTGTGGTGCAATCAGTCTACTCCATGTCAATGTGTGGTGCAATCATTCTACTACATGTCAATGTGTGGTGCAATCATTCTACTACATGTCAATGTGTGGTGCAATCATTCTACGACATGTCAATGTGTGGTGCAATCATTCTACGACATGTCAATGTGTGGTGCAATCATTCTACGACATGTCAATGTGTGGTGCAATCATTCTACGACATGTCAATGTGTGGTTCAATCATTCTACGACATGTCAATGTGTGGTGCAATCATTCTACGACATGTCAATGTGTGGTGCAATCATTCTACGACATGTAAATGTGTGGTGCAATCATACTACGACATGTCAATGTGTGGTGCAATCATTCTACGACATGTCAATGTGTGGTGCAATCATTCTACGACATGTCAATCTGTGGTGCAATCATTCTACGACATGTCAATGTGTGGTGCAATCATTCTACGACATGTCAATGTGTGGTGCAATCATTCTACGACATGTCAATGTGTGGTGCAATCATTCTACGACATGTCAATGTGTGGTGCAATCATTCTACGACATGTCAGTGTGTGGTGCAATCATTCTACTACATGTCAATGTGTGGTGCAATCATTCTACTACATGTCAATGTGTGGTGCAATCATTCTACGACATGTCAATGTGTGGTGCAATCATTCTACGACATGTCAATGTGTGGTGCAATCATTCTACTACATGTCAATGTGTGGTGCAATCATTCTTCGACATGTCAATGTGTGGTGCAATCATTCTACTACATGTCAATGTGTGCTGCAATCATTCTACTACATGTCAATGTGTGGTGCAATCATTCTACTACATGTCAATGTGTGGTGCAATCATTCTACGACATGTCAATGTGTGGTGCAATCATTCTACTACATGTCAATGTGCGGTGCAATCATTCTACTACATGTCAATCTGTGGTGCAATCATTCTACGACATGTCAATGTGTGGTGCAATCATTCTACGACATGTCAATGTGTGGTGCAATCATTCTACGACATGTCAATGTGTGGTGCAATCATTCTACTACATGTCAATGTGTGGTGCAATCATTCTACTACATGTCAATGTGCGGTGCAATCATTCTACTACATGTCAATGTGCGGTGCAATCATTCTACGACATGTCAATGTGCGGTGCAATCATTCTACTACATGTCAATGTGTGGTGCAATCATTCTACTACATGTCAATGTGCGGTGCAATCATTTTACTACATGTCAATGTGTGGTGCAATCATTCTACGACATGTCAATGTGTGGTGCAATCATTCTACGACATGTCAATGTGTGGTGCAATCATTCTACGACATGTCAATATGTGGTGCAATCATTCTACTACATGTCAATGTGTGGTGCAATCATTCTACGACATGTCAATGTGTGGTGCAATCATTCTACGACATGTCAATGTGTGGTGCAATCATTCTACGACATGTCAATGTGTGGTGCAATCATTCTACTACATGTCAATGTGCGGTGCAATCATTCTACTAAATTTCAATGTGTGGTGCAATCATTCTACTACATGTCAATGTGCGGTGCAATCATTCTACTACATGTCAATGTGCGGTGCCATCATTCTACGACATGTCAATGTGTGGTGCAATCATTCTACGACATGTCAATGTGTGGTGCAATCGTTCTACTACATGTCAATGTGCGGTGCAATCATTCTACTACATGTCAATGTGTGGTGCAATCATTCTACTACATGTCAATCTGTGGTGCAATCATTCTACTACATGTCAATGTGTGGTGCAATCATTCTACTACATGTCAATGTGCGGTGCAATCATTCTACGACATGTCAATGTGTGGTGCAATCATTCTACTACATGTCAATCTGTGGTGCAATCATTCTACTACATGTCAATGTGCGGTGCAATCATTCTACTACATGTCAATGTGCGGTGCAATCATTCTACTACATGTCAATGTGCGGTGCAATCATTCTACGACATGTCAATGTGTGGTGCAATCATTCTACTACATGTCAATGTGTGGTGCAATCATTCTACTACATGTCAATGTGCGGTGCAATCATTCTACTACATGTCAATGTGTGGTGCAATCATTCTACGACATGTCAATGTGTGGTGCAATCATTCTACGACATGTCAATGTGTGGTGCAATCATTCTACGACATGTCAATGTGTGGTGCAATCATTCTACTACATGTCAATGTGTGGTGCAATCATTCTACTACATGTCAATGTGCGGTGCAATCATTCTACTACATGTCAATGTGTGGTGCAATCATTCTACGACATGTCAATGTGTGGTGCAATCATTCTACGACATGTCAATGTGTGGTGCAATCATTCTACGACATGTCAATGTCTGGTTCAATCATTCTACTACATGTCAATCTGTGGTGCAATCATTCTACTACATGTCAATGTGTGGTGCAATCATTCTACTACATGTCAATGTGCGGTGCAATCATTCTACTACATGTCAATGTGCGGTGCAATCATTCTACTACATGTCAATGTGTGGTGCAATCATTCTACGACATGTCAATGTGTGGTGCAATCATTCTACTACATGTCAATGTGTGGTGCAATAATTCTACCACATGTCAATGTGTGGTGCAATCATTCTACGACATGTCAATGTGTGGTGCAATCATTCTACGACATGTCAATGTGTGGTGCAATCATTCTACGACATGTCAATGTGTGGTGCAATCATTCTACTACATGTCAATCTGTGGTGCAATCATTCTACGACATGTCAATGTGTGGTGCAATCATTCTACGACATGTCAATGTGTGGTGCAATCATTCTACGACATGTCAATGTGTGGTGCAATCATTCTACGACATGTCAATGTGTGGTGCAATCATTCTACTACATGTCAATCTGTGGTGCAATCATTCTACGACATGTCAATGTGTGGTGCAATCATTCTACGACATGTCAATGTGTGGTGCAATCATTCTACGACATGTCAATGTGTGGTGCAATCATTCTACTACATGTCAATGTGTGGTGCAATCATTCTACTACATGTCAATGTGTGGTGCAATCATTCTACGACATGTCAATGTGTGGTGCAATCATTCTACGACATGTCAATGTGTGGTGCAATCATTCTACTACATGTCAATGTGTGGTGCAATCATTCTACTACATGTCAATGTGTGGTGCAATCATTCTACGACATGTCAATGTGTGGTGCAATCATTCTACTACATGTCAATGTGTGGTGCAATCATTCTACGACATGTCAATGTGTGGTGCAATCATTCTACGACATGTCAATGTGTTGTGCAATCATTCTACGACATGTCAATGTGTGGTGCAATCAGTCTACGACATGTCAATGTGTGGTGCAATCATTCTACGACATGTCAATGTGTGGTGCAATCATTCTACTACATGTCAATCTGTGGTGCAATCATTCTACGACATGTCAATGTGTGGTGCAATCATTCTACGACATGTCAATGTGTGGTGCAATCATTCTACGACATGTCAATGTGTGGTGCAATCATTCTACTACATGTCAATGTGTGGTGCAATCATTCTACTACATGTCAATGTGTGGTGCAATCATTCTACTACATGTCAATGTGTGGTGCAATCATTCTACTACATGTCAATGTGTGGTGCAATCATTCTACGACATGTCAATGTGTGGTGCAATCATTCTACGACATGTCAATGTGTGGTGCAATCATTCTACGACATGTCAATGTGTGGTGCAATCATTCTACGACATGTCAATGTGTGGTGCAATCATTCTACTACATGTCAATGTGTGGTGCAATCATTCTACGACATGTCAATGTGTGGTGCAATCATTCTACGACATGTCAATGTGTGGTGCAATCATTCTACGACATGTCAATGTGTGGTGCAATCATTCTACGACATGTCAATGTGTGGTGCAATCATTCTACGACATGTCAATGTGTGGTGCAATCATTCTACGACATGTCAATGTGTGGTGCAATCATTCTACGACATGTCAAAGTGTGGTGCAATCATTCTACTACATGTCAATGTGTGGTGCAATCATTCTACTTCATGTCAATGTGTGGTGCAATCATTCTACGACATGTCAATGTGTGGTGCAATCATTCTACGACATGTCAATGTGTGGTGCAATCATTCTACGACATGTCAATGTGTGGTGCAATCATTCTACGACATGTCAATGTGTGGTGCAATCATTCTACGACATGTCAATGTGTGGTGCAATCATTCTACGACATGTCAATGTGTGGTGCAATCATTCTACGACATGTCAATGTGTGGTGCAATCATTCTACGACATGTCAATATGTGGTGCAATCATTCTACTACATGTCAATGTGTGGTGCAATCATTCTACTACATGTCAATGTGTGGTGCAATCATTCTACGACATGTCAATGTGTGGTGCAATCATTCTACGACATGTCAATGTGTGGTGCAATCATTCTACGACATGTCAATGTGTGGTGCAATCATTCTACGACATTTCAATGTGTGGTGCAATCATTCTACGACATGTCAATGTGTGGTGCAATCATTCTACGACATGTCAATGTGTGGTGCAATCATTCTACGACATGTCAATGTGTGGTGCAATCATTCTACGACATGTCAATGTGTGGTGCAATCATTCTACGACATGTCAATGTGTGGTGCAATCATTCTACGACATGTCAATGTGTGGTGCAATCATTCTACGACATGTCAATGTGTGGTGCAATCCTTCTACGACATGTCAATGTGTGGTGCAATCATTCTACGACATGTCAATGTGTGGTGCAATCATTCTACGACATGTCAATGTGTGGTGCAATCATTCTACTACATGTCAATGTGTGGTGCAATCATTCTACGACATGTCAATGTGTGGTGCAATCATTCTACATATGTCAATGTGTGGTGCAATCATTCTACGAAATGTCAATGTGTGGTGCAATCATTCTACGACATGTCAATGTGTGGTGCAATCATTCTACGACATGTCAATGTGTGGTGCAATCATTCTACGACATGTCAATGTGTGGTGCAATCATTCTACTACATGTCAATGTGTGGTGCAATCATTCTACGACATGTCAATGTGTTGTGCAATCATTCTACGACATGTCAATGTGTGGTGCAATCATTCTACTACATGTCAATGTGTGGTGCAATCATTCTACGACATGTCAATGTGTGGTGCAATCATTCTACGACATGTCAATGTGTGGTGCAATCATTCTACGACATGTCAATGTGTGGTGCAATCATTCTACTACATGTCAATGTGTGGTGCAATCATTCTACTACATGTCAATGTGTGGTGCAATCATTCTACTACATGTCAATGTGTGGTGCAATCATTCTACTACATGTCAATGTGTGGTGCAATCATTCTACGACATGTCAATGTGTGGTGCAATCATTCTACGACATGTAAATGTGTGGTGCAATCATTCTACTACATGTCAATGTGTGGTGCAATCATTCTAAGACATGTCAATGTGTGGTGCAATCATTCTACGACATGTCAATGTGTTGTGCAATCATTCTACGACATGTCAATGTGTGGTGCAATCATTCTACGACATGTCAATGTGTGGTGCAATCATTCTACGACATGTCAATGTGTGGTGCAATCATTCTACTACATGTCAATGTGTGGTGCAATCATTCTACTACATGTCAATGTGTGGTGCAATCATTCTACGACATGTCAATGTGTGGTGCAATCATTCTACTACATGTCAATGTGTGGTGCAATCATTCTACGACATGTCAATGTGTGGTGCAATCATTCTACGACATGTCAATGTGTGGTGCAATCATTCTACGACATGTCAATGTGCGGTGCAATCATTCTACTACATGTCAATGTGTGGTGCAATCATTCTACTACATGTCAATGTGCGGTGCAATCATTCTACTACATGTCAATGTGTGGTGCAATCATTCTACGACATGTCAATGTGTGGTGCAATCATTCTACTACATTTCAATGTGTGGTGCAATCATTCTACGACATGTCAATGTGTGGTGCAATCATTCTACTACATGTCAATGTGTGGTGCAATCATTCTACGACATGTCAATGTGTGGTGCAATCATTCTAGCACATTCTGATAAACAAAAGAAAACTAAAAAACTTACTTATGATAGGATTCGTTTACATTTACCAACAATACATCAAATATGCATTTGTGTCAAATTTTCTCTGCATGCGTTTAATGAAAGACACTCACATTCATGGAAATATACTCCAATGATTTTGTCTTAAAAGTATGTCAAACAAAATTAGTCTGGATGGAGGAGCAATTAACAATGATGTCATATCAACATTCTAACGAAAAAAAAATGGAAGTCAGCTTATCTTTCTAGTCTTTTATATTGGTGATCACATAATTTAATCAGCCAATAGAAGGTTGTCACATGATCACTTACTCAATGCTTAATTTAATTTGTTTTTTAAATACACTGCTTACTTTATAAAAAATTATTTATTATATTGTTAGTTGTTTTTCAATGCCATATAAATTTTTATATCATTTTATGTAAATGTATGACACTGAAAAACCACTTATAATGTCAATTAGTTATTTTTCAAGGTATATGGGAGCAGGTGCTTTGATTGTATGACTACAAATGAATGAGAGGTCTTGAGTTAGTAGATGCAGAACAGTTGAGATAGCAGGGTTATTTGGCAAGGATTGTCCAAGGGAAATATTGGAGGAAGTGATAAGGATGGGCTTCAGAAGAAGAGAGACATAACTCGACCTAGTCGGAGATTTTGGAAGTCAATTTCTGAAAGCTGTCCAACATAAAGCAGGTGTTTAACCAAACATTATTATTATTATTATTATTATTATGAAATCATCATTTATTTTTCTCAACAGTGCTACAATATATAACAGGCTATGTTGATGGTGCCAATTCCAAACTATGTTCAATTACACACTAATATTGGTATGAGAATTTTTGTTAAGAGTATATACCCTTGTATTTTTTTACAGGCAGTTTTCACTGCATTTCTAAACGAATCTGTAAAGATATTGCAGCAATTTTTATGCTATCAACTAACAAATTGTCTTGTCAATTTTTGTCATAAAGGTTTTTCTCAAAATATAATGCACATAATTTCTCATTTTAAATAAATAAAAATAATGTGCTCAATTTGTTGACAACTTTTAAAAAATTGTTTTTTTTTTTAATGAATTTCCAAATACAGTTTGCATTACTTTGTGTTTGTCTATTGTGATTTTGGCATTTCCTATGATATCGACATCATTTTAGCTTTGGCATTTCCTATGATATCGACATCATTTTAGCTTTGGCATTTCCTATGATATCGACATCATTTTAGCTTTGGCATTTCCTATGATATCGACATAATTTTAGCTTTGGCATTTCCTATGATATCAACATCATTTTAGCTTTGGCATTTCCTATGATATCAACATCATTTTAGCTTTGGCATTTCCTATGATATCAACATCATTTTAGCTTTGGCATTTCCTATGATATCAACATCATTTTAGCTTTGGCATTTCCTATGATATCAACATCATTTTAGCTTTGGCATTTCCTATGATATCAACATCATTTTAGCTTTGGCATTTCCTATGATATCAACATCATTTTAGCTTTGGCATTTCCTATGATATCGACATCATTTTAGCTGCTGACAAAAATGTCAAACTGAACTGAAACATTATTGCATACACACTTCTATTGCACACATGCATCCTCATGCAGACATACACACCAAATATAAACACAGCATATGCAATGCATAAATCCTTCTGTTTCGTTTGTTTTAGGACGGCAATGGTTATATCAGACATGTACAGAATTTGGATATTTTCAATCCTCAGATTCAGACACGCAACCATTTGGACATAAATTTCCAGTTGAGTAAGTATTTATCACATTTTATTTATCATATTTTATTTATCACATTTTATTATCACATTTTATTATCACATTTTTTTTATCACATTTTTTTTATCACATTTTATTATCACATTTTTTTTATCACATTTTTTTATCACATTTTATTTATCACATTTTTTTATGACATTTTTTATCACATTTTATTTATCATATTCTATTTATCACATTTTTTTATCACATTGTTTTATCACATTTTGTTTATCACATTTTTTTATCACATTTTATTTATCACATTTTATTTATCACATTTTATTTATCACATTTTTTTATCACATTTTTTTATCACATTTTTTTATCACATTTTTTTATCACATTTTATTTATCACATTTTATTATCACATTCTATTTATCACATTCTATTTATCACATTTTATTTATCACATTTTATTTATCACATTCTATTTATCACATTTTTTATCACATTTTATTTATCACATTTTATTATCACATTTTATTATCACATTTTATTTATCACATTTTATTTATCACATTTTTTTATCACATTTTATTCATCACATTTTATTTATCACAGTTTTTATCACATTTTATTTATCACATTTTAGTTATCACAGTTTTTATCACATTTTATTTATCACATTTTATTTATCACATTTTTTTATCACATTTTTTATCACATTTTATTTATCACATTTTATTTATCACATTTTATTTATCACAGTTTTTATCATATTTTATTTATCACATTTTATTTATCACAGTTTTTATCACATTTTATTTATCACATTTTAGTTATCACATTTTATTTATCACATTTTATTTATCACATTTTATTCATCACATTTTTATCACATTTTTTATCACATTTTTTTATCACATTTTTTATCACATTTTTTATCACATTTTTTATCACATTTTTTTATCATATTTTATTTATCACATTTTTTTATCATATTTTATTTATCACATTTTATTTATCACATTTTATTTATCACATTTTTTATCACATTTTTTATCACATTTTTTATCACATTTTTTTATCATATTTTATTTATCACATTTTTTTATCATATTTTATTTATCACATTTTATTTATCACATTTTATTTATCACATTTTTTATCACATTTTTTTATCACATTTTTTATCACATTTTTTTATCACATTTTTTATCATATTTTATTTATCATATTTTATTTATCATATTTTTTTATCACATTTTATTCATCATATTTTATTTATCACATTTTTTATCACATTTTAGTTATCACATTTTATTTATCACATTTTATTTATCACATTTTATTTATCACATTTTTTATCACGTTTTATTCATCACGTTTTATTCATCACATTTTATTCATCACATTTTATTCATCACATTCTATTTATCACATTTTATTTATCACATTTTATTTATCACATTTTATTTATCACATTTTATTTATCACATTTTCATGAATGCTTGAATTTTGATTTAATTTTGTTCTTCTCGTTAACTAATCATTTGACTCGTTACCAAGGCTTAATTCATTAATATTTATTTCTATTTATTTGAGGAGAGTAGAAAGTGGACATTGGGTTTATTTCTGTCTGCTCCTGCTTTCCTTATTTTGTCCTTTAGTCCTCACATTCTATGAGCGATGTTTCTGACAAAAGAGGAAGAATTGTTGTTTTCTTGGTCAGAATCCATCCATCATACATGATGGATAGTTTTTGACCTTGAAGTATTTTTTTCTTAACTCCTTACATCAAGTGATTTCATGCCTTGTCTGGAGCGATTTCCACAAAAGATCCTAGTTATTAATTTATCAAAACTTTACATAAAATATGTTCATTTTAGAAATAACTCAAAATTTATGTAATAACAGGATTTTGATAAAATTTTGCAAACTTTTAAGAAATGCTTAAAATAAATATCCATTGCCACATGTGAAAGAGAATGAGACACTCTTTTTTTTTCTGATTGTAAACTTTAGTTTTTATTTATTTTCTTTTTTGTTGTATACCATCAAATATTTTTATGGGATGTATGTTTAGAGAATTACTAGTTTCATCACAATAAACAAATAACAAAATCTATTAATAGAAATGCAAATTAAATTAAAACCAATTAAAATATTACTTCAATTAAATTAAACACCAATGAAAATATTACTTCAATTAAATTAAACATCAATTAAAATATTATTTAAATTAAACATCAATTAAAATATTACTTGAATTTCCTTACGATTCTGTGTTTTTAAGATGAGAATTGATGATTCATATTATTTGGACTCTTCGGACTACTATTCTCAGCTTGAGTTTTATTTTCAATAGGTTTTGGTTGATGTAACCTCCAACCTTCTTTAGGTGTATCTTGTCAAACTCGGGAATGTTTGTTGACCTTGGGAATTTTTTTCACAGAATTCTAAACGAAGCCCTTTATCATTTATCAGGAGTTGTATATTCTTGTTCTGTCAGCTATGACTGGATAGAAGTCTTAAGTAATTTGTAATTGTATCTTTGGGTTGTCTACACTGAGGATTGATAATATGGACCCCTGGTACAATGGATAGAATACTTGGTAAAATTCAGTTGTAAAAGTTACATTCTGAAGATTGAAGGTTCAATCCTAACTGTATCCTTTAAAACTTCCCAAAACTGGTTAAGACTATACCTGATGTTCCTTATTTATAAGCACACCTGAACATTCACTTTTGATGGGTTGTAATGTATCTGAGCATTTTATCCAATGGTTTCTTCTTCTTCGTCAGTAGTAGTAGTAGTAGTAGTAGTAGTATAATATGAAAGATGTAGTAAGATGATTATTGTATGGAGTTTTTTGTTGTAGTTTTTGATTATTATTGGAAAGGCCTTATTGTTTTGTTGTAATTGGTTAATCTTTTGATTTTAACATTTTTTATAAAATTATTTCAACATTTTCAACATATACAAAAAAAAACTGACTGCAAAAAATATTTTTTTGAAAATTGTGTTTTCTCCTCTTTGTCACAAAATGTCAATTTTGTTTGCAAATATTTACCATTTAATTCATTAGTTTTTTTTTTCTCAAAATCTACCAAAAGTTTAAATTTATGAAACAAATGCTGGTGACTTTCAGTAAAAACTGACTTTCTTCCTAAGAAAAATATCCTCCAAATTATCAAAAATTGCAACTTTTCACAAATATCTAAAACTACTCTTTTTTGTTTTTTTCAAATCAAACAAAAATTGTAATGAAAGGTTGTTTACATTTAGTCGTGATTGCAGGGAGATAATTTCCTACTTTGTACTTTTTTTTTTACTAATTTTCTGTTTCACTAAGGTAAAGAACAAGTATGAAAATGTCAACAAAATATAGTGATCTTTAAACTTTAAAAAATATTGACTTGATGATTACCGATTTATTTTTGATGAAATAACAAACGTCTCAAAAATGTAACACTTCACACACACATATGTTGTTTTGTTTTCATGATTTCTATTCTGCTGAGAGTTTTCTTGTACTGGAAATTATAGCATTTTAAAATCTATATATCTATAAAAGTGAGAATGTGTGCATGTGTGTGTGTGAGGATACTTCTTAACGTAAATACTCAACGAATTTTTATCTACAGACTTGAAATTTGATATATAGAATATTCAGACATGTGGAAAACATTTTAATCAGTTTTCATCCATAAAAAAGGGCTGCTAAGGGCTCCAAATTGAAAAAAATGTTACTTGAGAGTCCTCGTTTTTTTTTTTTTTTTGTCAACTGTTTCACAAATGTATGTGCATGGCTGTGAAACATGACAGCTTTTTTATGTTATTGATAAGTAGGTTTGAAAACACTTTGGAGACGTGTTAAGCTGGCCTAATGGTTATTGTATGTGAGGTTTTGGTTTCTATCTCAATTCAACTTTTTTTTTACTTACAAGAAGTGAATTGTTTAAAAAAAATATATAATACTTGCATGCTCACGTTTCAGTTTCTTTCCGTTTTTTTTACTTCATTTTTTTAAAGGAATTTAATGTTACGTTTAATACCGGGTAATGCTGGGTACACCTATATTTGAATGATGTGAATATGCGTCTGTGTGCACAGGTTGTGATTGTTTGCTTGTCATGCAATCCAAAGTTGCAGTGTCAATTTGGCCTCGGTCAATGTTGCAACTAAAAAATTCTCTGTCCAAATAAAATTGCAGCATGTATAAAACAAGCAAGAAACTTTTATTCTCTTGGAGGTATAATGATGTTTGCTTCCCTCTACTGAATTACAGATTTGCTAATGGAAATTCTTAACCAAATCAAATTATAGAAAGCTCAACTGTGTGCATCAACTAAACTGGCAACTGCCTAATGAATTTACATCATTAGTCGTTCACTTTTGGGTGTACACCAGCAGAACTACTATAATGATAAAAATGAAGATAAAAATTTAAAAACTCTGCCCAAATGTAAATAAAATGATGTAAAATGTTGGAAATTTAAATCTTTATTTAGTTTTTCAGTTCAAATCTGCATGGACGTGTTTGGAAAAAAATTTAATGTAAGTTTCATCAAACAAGGAATTGAGTGGACAAATTCCAATTATGGTGGTCTAAAACTATCTGAAAGTAAAATTGTTTTACCAAACGGATCCATTGATCCATGGCATGCACTTGGTGTGCTCAAAAGTTTATCAAATGATACAGTAGCCATCTTTATCAATGGTAAGTCTTTCTCTCCCAGAAGAGATGTTTTTCTGTTTTTGCTTTTATTTTTCACTTTTCCTTGTTCTTTCATTCCCCTTTTTTTTCCTTGCTTTTTAGCTGTCCTCATTTTCCTTATGAGAAACTGTTTTTTGTTTGTTAAATTATTTGTTCAAATTTAAACATTTTTTAACATCTGCACCTATGACTGAATCTCCAGTGCAGATTTGTATTTATTTTAAAACGATTTCTCATGAAGTAAAATTATTAGTTGAACATCATTTTCTTCCATTCTTTCATCTTTTATTATTATTTTTTTTAAACTGAGCTTCATAGAGAAGTAAGAATGCAACCCCCTCCAAATACTCTGAATTAAATCATTAAATTTATATTTTTTTTTTAACTATTATTTTGAATCAATCTTCTTTTTTTTTAGTTTTCTACATCAAACCATTTAAAGAATTTATTTTCAATGGTTCGTATCATGTATGTCATGCTATTTAGCAGCATGACATACATGACTTAAAATAAAATCATAGGTTCCCCTAATTTTTTTTTTCACTTCCAATGTAAAGATTATGTTTTCGGCTGAGTTTATCACTATCACTTAACCAGTTATCACTAAAGTTAATTAAAATATCAGTCTAAATTTAAACTGATTTTTGGATATCTAAGTCAAAGGTACAGGGCAAGGAAAAGTTTGTTACACTTTAAGGATACGTGGTTGAGCTTCTATAAATTAATTTATAGTTGCACCCCTGTATATTAATTTGTAGTTGAACATGTAACATGGAATAATAAAAGTAAATCTCTTTTAAAAACAACAAAAAAGTTTATTTCAGCAGTTGAAAGTTGGACAGAATCTGAGTAAAAAAAAGAAAGAATTGAAAGTTAGTTAGGCTGTCTGTGGTTGGTCAGCAGTTAACTTCAGCGAAGATTGCTGATATTGAAGTGTCTAGTGGATGGGGAAAAGAGAGAGAGAGAGAAAAAATCTTGGAAAAAAGCAAGCAGCAATTGTACAAAAGAGTACTAAGACTCAATAAAGCTCATTATATATATATTTATAGTCTTACATAGTTTTTTGAGCCAATGTACTGATTGACCGATACATGTGGTGACCTTATTGTCTTTTGGTAGTATATTCACTTCTACTAGTGTATGAGTATGTTGATGTGTAGGGGAAATATGTGAGTCTTGCGTTTCTTAGTCTTTTCACCCTATCACTAGATACAGTCTCCTTTTTACCACTAATGTCTAGAGTGAAAAGTTTGTCAGTGCGTAAAAGCACATGATAAGGACCAGTACAAGGTAGAGTGAGAGAGCCTTTCATGGCGTCCTTTCTCAAAAAAAAATGAGTCTACAATGAAATGTCTTTCAGGACTGAAGATTTGATACTCTGTTTCTTAGGGTGCATTGGTGGGAATTTACTAAAATAAGCTTGCAGTCTGTTTATGTACAGAGCTGAATCTGTTGCTGTTAAATCTAGCAGAGTCAATATCTCACCCAACAATGATAAAGGTACTCCATAAACAAGTTCGACTTTTGGGTATGTTGGCTGAACTCACAGGTATCTGATGATTAACCTTAATCAAATCTAGTTTGGAAAAGGTTTTACAACTATGCACAGAGGAAGCAAAGTCTTGTATATGTGGGATTGAGTAATGATCAGATACTGTCATGGCATTCAGTTGTCGGTAGTCCCCATTTGGACGCCAATCTCCAGGATGCTTCAAGACCATAAGCAAAAGAGAAATCCATGGACTGGATGAGAGGTGTATGATTCCCAGTTTCAGCATCTGATTAAACTCTGCCTTCACTGCTTTTAGTTTTTCTGCAGCGGTGAGGGTGTGAGAACAGAGAGACCTGTGGTTTAAATGTGTTGAGTTGATGTGTGAGTTAGTTTGTTCACAATAAAATTCAAGTTTGTTAACTCCAGGTAAAAGTGTAACGACATCTGGTAGCATCAATTAAAAATACCAAGCTGATAGATGAGGCATTTGATTTCAAACCCAGGCTGAAAAGTTTTGGATTAGTATCTATCAGCCAACGTCTATGCATATCCACTAAGAAGTGGAAGTGGTGAAAAAAGTCTGAGCCTAGAATGGGGTAGGGTAAATCCGCAACAGTAAAGAACCACATAAAGTTTCTATGTAATTACAAGTCAAGAGAATGAGAAGCCATACATTGAAATAGGGAAGTGATTGCAGTGATAAATGACATTAGCGATAAGGAGATTCAGTGGCCAAATACTGCAAGCTGCTCCTGCGTCAACCCAACAATGTGCTAGGGATTGGGAGTCTGTAATCAAATAGGCACGGTTGTTATGTAAATTCTGTGGAGAGTGTGCTCTCTCCAGACCTTAGTTTCCCTAGTTTGAAAACAATCAAGGCTTTTTGCATCTCTTTGTTTCCATACCAAAGTAACTATGGTAGAAACGCATTCCCAGCTTGTTCAAGTTTTTCAATTTTTTTTTCTATATTGTTTCTGATATAATCTAATAAAAATTCTGGTGATGTGCCGATCGTATATAAGTTGCTACATGTGCATGTATAATTTTTTTGTCAGGGTTATTTATGTTAAGGGGATACTAGTGCTTTGAGTCTGTCTGGACACTTACCATTAAAGTACTTGAAAACAGGCACAGGGATGCCACATTTTGGTGATGAGACAGATGTTGGAGTTTGACCAACAGTGCAAGAGTGATTTTAAAATATTTAGGTTATCAAAGCTCTTATCTGAAGCAAAGATGCTGATCTGGATGTTCCGATGAGTATTGTTGCATGAGGTGATGTGTTTGTAGATGGAGGAGATACATGTGTTCAAATGTTTCTAGATGCATAGGTGTAAATGTCTGGTGGTGCTACCTATGTAAGAGTTATTACACTTAGCACATTGTAGATGATGGACAACATTGATGTGTAGACATAATCCTAAATTAGAAAATGGGCAATCGATCATGAAGCAAGTTTCAGGTGTATTAGTAGTGTTTTCTGGAGAGTTGTTGTCGTAAGAAGGTACCAGTGTGAATGAGTTGAATGTCTAGGTTCTCACTATGAATGTCCTTGTGGATTGTTATCGAGGAAAGATATTTTGAGGAAGAAAGAGTGGTGTGTGCATCTTATTAATTAATTAAAAAAATGACTTTCTTTTACCATCATTTTCTAAAAGAAAGTCTTTCTTTGTCAAAAAAATTTTTTGCATGTTAAGATGAAAAAAGAAATTGCGCTAATTTCTCCGATGCCATGGTGATGACAACTGTATTTTGTGTGTGCGTGTATGTGCACAGTGAAGGAGATAAAACTCCCTTGAAAAGTCTTTGTATTAAAAAAAAATGTTCTCACCATTTTTCTGTGTTTTTTTAAAAATACTTTAAGAAGGTTTATTTTGTGCTTTTTCATATTTCATTATTCAGAAGGTTTGTGTTCTTAAAGTTGGGTCACTATTTTAGGTATGTAAGATTGCAAACCTATAAATTAATTAGTAGTCGAATACATAGGATGGACTGAAAAACAAAACATCTTTAAAAACAACGAAAAGGTTTATCTCAACGGAAGAGAGTTAGACTGTGCTCGAGTGAAGAACAGGAAGAGTAGAAAGTTCTTTGGGTGTCGTGTGTCAGCCAGCAGTTATATTCAGCAAAAACTGTCTATGCTGGAGTGTCCAGTGGATGGGGACAGGAGAGAGAGATGAGAGAGGTATTTCCTTGATACTTGCCATTTCTCTCTGCTTATCAGTAAGCATGATTCCCAAAGGGGCTAAAGAAGTTTCTTATGGGAGAGAAGATATGAATGCACTCTGCAAGCTGATTGGTCAGTATGTGAACGAATTGCTTGGTGGGAGCATTGATTTGTGGGAGAAGATAAATCTTTTATTTTATTGTGACTGTAACAACACTTTTGGAAATAACTTTGATTTTGTCTATTGTAAAGACTCATTTCTTGGCTCATATTGTAAGAAGTAAAGTCCAAATAAGACTTTGACCCATCCTTACATTGTCATGTAGTCTTTTTTTTTCCTTCTCCTACTTTTACCCTTTTGTATTTTAAATTATTTCTTTTACTTTTTTTCAGAAATAGAATTGATATTCATCATCTTTATAATCATGAACATATAAAATGAAATGAACATCATGTGTCTTCTCTTAATTCCTGTGTTTCAATATTGTTAATTCAATAATTCCATTGTTTTATTATTGCTTTATTATTGTGACATTTTTTTTGTTTCTTCTTCCCTCCTAGGTACTGCCCATTGTGCCAATATGTATCCATCCACCCCAGATGACAATCCAAATTTGACATTGGCTAGAAAACAGATCTCTCAGCTGATTGGAAAATGGTGTTGCAGTTAGTAGGCTTCATCAACGAATAAATATATGGAGGTAGCAACAGAAAATTCATTGCACTAAAAGCGTGTAAACATTGGCTAACTTTGACTAAAAAAGATTATTAAAAACATCAAAAAAGAAATTAAACAAAAATGAAAACAATGGATGCTTAAAATCAAAATGTGTAATTAAAATGTATTTTGTTTTCTAAAAAATCCCAAAATCTTGAAAAACGTTTTCTTTAAAATCAAATGGAAAAAAAATCAATTATTTCTTGGTGCCACTAGCTGTACAACTTTGGTAACAATTTTCCTCATCTAAGAAATTGTATTTTCTTCACCAAAGTATATGCCACTCATCAAATTCTTAATCACAATGATTAAAAAAATTCTCTATATTCTATTCTCTGTATTTCCTATACAATAAAAAGACTGCAGAAATTCCCCTCTGGACCAAAGTATTGTAGGTTTGCAACAACAGATACCACATACAAATTCAATACATCTACCCTAATAGCCACGATTTTATGTCTCTCACGACCACCAATTCTGACACATTTTCATTCACTCATGATGATAAAATGCTGCATTGCATCTGATGAGCAACATCATCACAATTGCACCATTTGCAGAGGAAAGCGTTCCTATTTTCTTTCTCCCATCGCTACCAGTTGACACCGGGATAAATTCTAAATTTTCCTATTCTGCTTGCACCGATATTAACTGGTTATTACATACATACACATAACATAATCTTTCCATTTTCCGATTCACAAATAATAAAGTCTCCCTAGCCAGATTCTGGCCATTCTGATTGGCTGAACTCTGACCATTCTTATATTCCAGATTAATGGTATTCACATCATAAACAAACGCTAATTTACCATTCAAATATGGCAGCACAATGATACCTATTTCTCCCCTCTCAGTAAATTGGTGTGTTTTTTTTCTTATATTATGCCGACAAAACACACCGGACGTTTACTAAACAAAACCACCTATGTACCTTTTTGTTTATACATGATTTTTTGTTATTTACATTTACTGTAACATGGCGATTCCTTACATGTTGCAGTGTCAACACTATCTAACATATCTAACATTTCTCTCTTGTATATGTATACATATATCTATATATATGTATACATATATATATATATGTATATGTATACATATATATATATATATATATATATATATATATATATATATGCACATATATATATATTGTACAAATATGGTGATAATGGTGACAGGAGGGAAGGAATAAAAAGGAATTTCTGAAAAACAAATATTTATTGCACATGTGACAAGAGTAAAAATAAAAGGAGACATGAGGACGAATACAACAGCATGCAAGAAAGAACGAACATGGATACCAGTGATAATATTAAAATTTAAACTACGGTGGGGGTGGGTGGGGGTAAATAAAATTAAAAAAAACAAATTATGAGTGTGTGGAAGGGGTATCTTAATGTGTGAACTGAGTGAAAGTCTTTGGAAGGGGACCTAACAGCATAATTAGAAATTTATGCGATACCACGAAGAAAAATTAAACTTTCAGCCTGGGAGAGGGGGAAACTAAGTTTTTACACTCACAGTTTTTTCCTTTTTTTTCTCTCCTTTTTGTTTCTTTTTCTTTTTGTTTTCACAACTTGCTAGCGATGTAGTCAGTTCAAATAATCCTTTTGGTGGGGAAAAGAGTTCAAATAGTAAATTACAGGTTTTCACAACTCGCTAGTGATGCATGCAGGGTGAGAGAATCCGTATGTGGGGAAAGAAAATTCAAATGATAAATCCACGGGTATTCCATTTTCTCCTTTTTTTATTGTCCGCATTTTGTATATCTGTATCTCTCTCATGAGGGGGAGAAGTCATCCCCCCTTCCTCTCATGAGGAGAGTGACTTCTTCTTGCCCAGTCCGCAGTTGAAGCCAAAAGAGACTGAATTCAGCTAGTATCCAAGTCTTAAATGTGGGAAGGGGAGGGCAGTATCACTTCCGACCCCTTTCCTCTTCTCTGCTTCATATTCCGGTCTAAAAATAGATTTGACGAAATCTTTTTTTCCTCGCTGCTTGGCTGATGAAATATTTCTAGCTGATGAAATATCTGCCGGTTGAACCCTTGGTTTTCCAGACCGGGTCACAATGTAGTATCCGTTCTCATTCTCAAAGACTGACTTTGATTTTAGGTTTTAAGGGAAGAATAGATTAGTGGACTCTCGCTCAGTTCAAAACAAATATTAATATTTAGCCTATTGCTGGTGAATTGGGAGAAAATGTATAACATCAAGGTGGGCATCTGTAACAATATATATATATTCTTTCCAACTCTCTTTCTCTCTCTCTATACACATATATATATATAATATTTTCTTCCCAACTATCTCTTTCTCACTCTCTCACTCTCTCTTCTTTCACTTGTTCTTCTCTCACTCCGATTATTATTTCTCTTACGTGTTTCTGTGTTGGTGTGTTCATTTTAGCAGGTGGCTCGCTACGATAAATTGCTAAAAGAAAAAAGAATTCATCTACCTAATTTATTTTCAATTCTTTTTATGCAGAAAGAAAAACAACACATTATTTTTTTAAACGAAATATTCTACATTCAGAGTAAATTGCTGTGGTCTTTTTCATTATTATGCCAACCCTAATGGACATTTTATTCCGTTTATTTACCAGCTAATTTCCCTTAATTACTTCATCCCTTTTTGTTTTTATGTGAATTTACGCTGTTTACATTTACTTTGACACAGCGATTCATTACATGTTCTGGCATCAACACTATCTAAAATGTTTTAATTTACACACTCTCTCTCACTCGTTTGCTCTTCTCTCACTCTGATTATTATTTCTCTTGCGTGTTTCTGTGTCTGTGTGTTCGACTCACTATGATAAATTGCTATCACAAAAGCAAAAAAATTCATCCACCTAATTTACATTCAGCATTTGTTTATGTATTCACAGATTGTCGAAAAAAACAACTATAAAAGATGAGGATAACAGTCCACAAATAAATAACTAAATAAATTATTTTCTTTATTAATTAACTTAAGGATATTTTTTTATAATGAAAAAAAAAACAAAACAGTTTGCCACACTAATTCCTTCTTATAAAAAACATACATTTTGTCTTTTTTTTGTGGTGGGAGTCCATTTAAACAAACTGAGCCACAGCACCGAGTGACCTGGTATGGCTAATTGATATATTTTGAAATGATTTTCATTAGAAAGAAGAAAATTATACAAATATGATTCTTCTCACTCAACTATACTTTAGGAAATATATCATAAATATATCTTAAACAAATCGATCATTATGAATTTTGGAACATAGCCTCTAAATATAAGGGTGGATAATGTCAGCTATGTTTACTTTTATGTAAAGACGGGTGTGTAAGCCATTCATGAAAACTCAGGTAAATTCTCAAAACAGATCAGTTTTGTAACACTTTTTTGTCCCTTTATGAAGATTAAAATTCTACTAAATCGTGAATCCTTATTCCAATTCTGAACAAAATTCATTACATGATTTTGATTCTAGAAGATGTCTAAAATTTAAGACTTAAGCTTAAGGGATCTTACAAAAAAATTTTGCTTAATTAGTGTCTAATGACTATGTGAGCTAAATTTTAATATAAATCCGAAATATTTGAATTTTCAAATGGGAAATTTTGGCCATATTATGCTCTCTCATAACTCTTTAGAATACCCCAAAAACTTAAATGTCTAATGCATATTAAAATTTTACAAAAACCAGAGGTATCTTAATTTTTATGATTCCTTTCCTACGGTTTTCATCAAAAACATTCAATCCAAATTTAAGGGAGATAATTCATAGCTGAATTAGAATAAGACAATCAGACATTGAAACGAATACATAATTTATGCGACTATGAACAAATAATGTAGACTGTAAAAAATGTCCCCAAAGTATCAATGTTGCAAACAGAATACGCCTTAGAAGACAACTTTTATATATTTATTAAGAAAACTTAATTAGAAACGCACGTATACATATAAAACAAATTAAAAGAAAAAAACTTGTAGAATAACTGTAAAAACTAAAATAAAAATAATAGCATTGCATTAAAATCCAAGGGAGGTAATTATTCTTATAAATGTGATTGTAGATAAATATTAAGTTCAATCTTTGCAAATGCATATTTGGTAGACAGAAAATAAATGAAAAAAAAAAAAAAAATTTGCTGAAATAGTCATTATCTTTTATGGGATTTTTGCCACTCTTCTTTCTCTTTAGTTGCAAGCAGGCAACTGCTGTGTCATCGACCCACATTGGCGAGTTCAATCACTAAATAGCCACATTAACATTAGAGAATTAAACACAAATAATACTAAAATATTGTATAACTCTAATTAAAAAATTGTAAAAATAAATTAATTTACCCTTTTATCCACTAAGCTGTAATATACTAAATTGTTATTCCTTCATATGTAATATTAAGGGAGGTAATTCAGCATATATTAAAACAATGCAAACATGAGCATCAGTTGATTGCAGCATTAGTATTATTTGTAATGTAAAAAAGGTGATAACTGCTTTTCCAAATGATTTTCATTGTTATAAAAATTGTTGGGATGTAATAAAAATTGAGTGCTTTAATTTTTCATGGCAGTCGTAAAAAAAAAAAGAAATTAATGTACAATAATAATGATAATACAAAACATAAGTTTTATTAGTCAAATCAACCAATTTAAGTGATTTTGTAAATGTGTAATTCTAATGTTGGCTGTAGTTTCATATTTGCAAACAAGAAAAATCAAATTCTTCAAATCATACAAGTCCACCTGCCAGATATCCTCCTTACCTAATGATGCCCATTAAACGTTTTAATAATAATTTTCTTTATTCTTTATCTCAAGTATTAAGTACAATAATTATATCATTCCAAAAGTTGATTTCAGGTGAACAAACAAAAAAGTGATATTATGCATTTTCAAACAACTAATATTATTTTTGGCAACAATTTGTGTATGAGTGAGAGTGAAAGAGAGAATATCCATTATGAATTCCAAATTCTTTTGATCATTACAATGAAAACTACATTTAAATGATCTTATTAAAAACATTTCTTTTTTTTTTGTTCAAACACTAATAAATTTTGTTAATTTCTTAAAGAATGAATTACAAAGATTTCAAATAAAATTTTTTAATATTGATTCTAACAATTATTTTTGATAATAAATTTTTTTAAAAATTTGTTTGTTTATTTTTCAATATTTGTTTGTCTATTTTTCAAAATATTTTTTTAATTCTTGATAAGTTTTACTTTTTATTTACGTACTCACCAAAATATTAAACATTTTAAAATGTTTTGCCTTTTAATGTGATTACATTGGTAAAATAGTAAATAGCCTTGTGTCAGACTAGGCTTGTCTGCTTTTTTAAATCAAAATATATGAACTTTGTGTGAGTAGTGGAACAAGCAGCTGATTTTTAGAAGAGGGGCAAATATTCTGAGTGCGTGCTCTGCCAATGAAAATAACAGATAAATACATTGAAAGAAAAGAGCACTCTTCTCGAAAGCCCAGCATTCAAACTCCTCAGTCAGCATTAATTGAAATATATAGAAGATACTGCCAAATCTGGTGCAAAGAAGATGAACTCCTTCTACCAGGCTAGAAAACTTTTCATACCTGTCAGTATTCTATATCTATAAAACCACCATTTGCCTATGCATGGAATGTTGTTGCCACATTTAGAGTCTCTCCCTCTTGGACAAAGTGCAAAAAAAGAGTCTAACCTAACTTAAAAGGTCTTGCACTGTCTACAAAGCTCTAATCTCTGTTCCATCACCATCGTGTTGCATGTTTCACTTGTTTACAAGTACTTCCACCCTTTCACTGTAGAGATCCACAGATGCTGGAAACTTTCTACTCTAATAGTTTCTTTCCTCAGAGCACTTAACTTTGGAATTCCATTCCTGCTTCTTGTTTCCCCGACTCTACTAACATGCAGAAATTTAAATGAAAATAAATTTTAAATGTAAATAAAATTTAAAAAATAGTCTGATAATTGAACTTTACTGGTTTATTTCAAAATTAGTTGGGTTTGCCAGTTTGTATCACTTCGTATAATTTGAAATATTTGAAACAAAAATATTAAAACAACAAGTAAAGCATGCATGGTCTCCCGTGAGTGCTCGTTGAACGAGGCATAAAAAAAGTTCAGCATTTGCCCCCACCCTCCCAATTTAGCCCCAGAAGTCTCCAGAACGTCAAATCCTGGTGAAAATGAACAAACGGTGCAATTTTAAGCCTTAACATATTTAAATTTGATTCTGCACAATGCAAAAAAAGAAATGACTAAGTGTATCATTTGCCGCCCCCGCCCCATTTAGTCCAAAAGTCCCAAGGCCTTAACATATTTACATTTGAGTTCAGCACCATGCAAAACTGCTAAATAGACATACACAGAAAATTTTGGACAAATATGGTAAAATAGTCTGAAAAATGGAGTCTTTTATTAGCCCTAAAAGAGCCCTTGGGGCACACCCAAGAGTTATCGTGAAGTATAGACAAACAAAATTATATAGAAATCAGTTAGTTACTACTTTTCGGAAAGTTTTATAAAAATTCAAGGCATCAATTTTTTTTAATAAGCACAAGTGTCAATTTTAGCCTTTTTTTTTATTTTTTTTTTTTACATGGGGGTCACCACTTATCAAGGCCCGAAGGCCACTCAGGGATAAGGGTTATTGCGTGTACAGTAATCAATGAGATAGTATTGTAGTAATCATTAGTATTGGAGGTTTTGATAGTGTCTTACTTAAGGGGGCGGTTTGTCAGGAGTTTGTTTATGTTGGACTTGAAGACATCCAAGTTGTAGTCAGGTGGGAAATAGGCAAGTGGCAGAGAGTTCCACTGGCGTGCAGTTCTAAGAAAGAAGCTTTGCTCATGGAATCTACGTTTGGATTTACGCACAGAAAGTGGGGAAAATTATTGACAGTAGTTTCAGCACAACAGGTGTTTCTCGTGTAATATTGGCAAGGGGGGGGGACGAGGGATTGGAGCTCAGACGAGCACCTGCCATGGAAATAACGATAAAACAAAGACAGGCTCGCAACGTCTCTTCTGTGGGAGAGAGGTTGCAGGGAAAATAAAAGGGCCTCCCTCACTAAACCACGAAGTTATTTTGTACTCTGTCAATGCAGGATAGGCTGTTTTTAGCAGCTCCTGCCCAGATGTGGCAGCAGTACTCCATCCTTGAACGTACTTGGCTTTTATACAGATAGAGAATTGCATCAGTAGTGAGATATCTTCTGGAGCGGTAGAAGGATCCCACCATTTTCCCAGCATCCCTGGCAACAGAGCTGATGTATGTGTTTCATTTCAGATCAGGAGTAAAATTCAAACCCAGAAGCTTGTCAAAACATGGAGCCTCCCCAAGACGAGAGCCATCCATTTCAATTGATGCCAGATGGGGATCAGAGCGTTGATGATGTAAAGATAGAAGCTTGGTTTTTGGATGCATTAAAAGTGACCAGCCACCTCTTCCCCCATTGTACCACATGCTCAAGATCAGAGGAGAGAGAATTAGAGAGAACTTTGTCATTTACGGCCTTTGATGTGTTGCCATAGATGGTCGTGTCATCAGCATAAAATGTCAACGAATGATTTTAACCCAAAAGGCATCCCTAAGGAGGCAACTGGAGTTTTCCCAGAAAATCTGTTCTGTTACTTTTTACTCATATCATGTTTAATGTTTGTGCAAAATTTAAAAAAATTCCAAGTCATAGTTATTGAAAAAAGTGCAGACAGATGAACGGACAAAGGTGAATTTACAAGTCCATCCTCCTTTTGTTGGGGGACCAAAAAAGATTTCATAAGTTTATTATGTTCGAGTAAAAAAAATCCAAATAATATGAATTCATAAGCTTACTATAAACACGTGACAATGCAATAAATGAAACAAATTTCTGCATTCAAATAAATACATAAGCACAAAAGAAGTAATTAAACACGTCACAAAAATACTTTCTACTTACTCTGCCAACATTTGGAGCCATACAAGGCAGCAATAAAATTTTGAAACCTCAATAGTTTACACGAATTGACCTTCAATTGTTTTTTTTTCAGCTATCAATATATGCATCTATATCAATATATACATCTATATCAATATATGCATCTATATCAATATATACATCTATATCAATACATGCATCTATATCAATGTATGCATCTATATCAATATATACATCTATATCAATATATACATCTATATCAATATATGCATCTATATCAATATATGCATCTATATCAATATATGCGTCTATATCAATATATACATCTATATCAATATATGCATCTATATCAATATATACATCTATATCAATATATACATCTATATCAATATATGCATCTATATCAATATATACATCTATATCAATACATGCATCTATATCAATATATACATCTATATCAATATATACATCTATATCAATATATACGTCTATATCAATATATACATCTATATCAATACATGCATCTATATCAATATATACATCTATACCAATATATGCATCTATATCAATATATGCATCTATACCAATATATACATCTATATCAATATATGCATCTATACAAATATATGCATCTATATCAATATATACATCTATACCAATATATGCATCTATACCAATATATAAATCTATATCAATATATATACATCTATATCAATATATGCATCTATATCAATATATGCATCTATACCAATATATGCATCTATATCAATATATGCATCTATACCAATATATACATTTATACCAATATATGCATCTATACCAATATATACATCTATATAAATATATGCATCTATACCAATATATACATCTATATCAATATATGCATCTATATCAATATATACATCTATATCAATATATGCATCTATACCAATATATGCATCTATATCAATATATGCATCTATACCAATATATACATCTATACCAATATATGCATCTATACCAATTTATGCATCTGTACCAATATATGCATCTATACCAATATATACATCTATATCAATATATGCATCTATACCAATATATACATCTATATCAATATATGCATCTATATCAATATATACATCTATATCAATATATACATCTATATAAATATATACATCTATATCAATATATGCATCTATCAGATATCATTATTTGAAATGTAGCACAAGTAAAAGAATCATTAGAATTGTCAAAGTTTCTGAACAGACATTTTATAGGTTAATGAGCAACAAATTGCTGCAAAGATCGGGATTCCATCTTCCATTGTTCACTGAGTGATTGTCCAATTCATCCAAGAGGGGAGAATATTATATTGCTTAAGTCCATTAGGACTTTCCAACAACAGTGTTCATTTTTAATGCTAAAGTTGCCTACTTTTTTTTTTTTTTTTTTTATTACATTTTAACCCCAAACAAGGCACATTGCCACTCAGGTGTAGGGGCTACTATCAGGGTCAGCAACTACGGGGGCACTATGTAGGGATTTGGACAGCAAGATGTCGGTTCACGTTGCACTTGAACTTCTGCATGTCAGTACAGTTAGGGAAGCATGATCCTGGAATGGAATTCCAGAGTCTAGTGGTTCTGGGGAAGAAACTACTGGAGTAGAAGGATCTTTTGCATCTAGGGATCTCTACTGTGTGGGGGTGGGATTTAGCTGCCTGTCGGGTTTGTCGAGGGTGTCTGCAACGTGGGGACACAAGTGTCTGCAGTTCGTCAGAGCACTCACCATTAAAATACTTGTAGAACAAGCAGAGGGATGCAACGTTTCGTTGATGGGACAGAGGCTGAAGCTTAGATGCCAGTTCAGGGCCTATCAGATTGGCGACTCTTTTTTGAACCTTGTCTAGGAGCGAGAGACTAGTAGTAGACGCACCAGCCCAGATGTGACAACAATACTCCATACATGGGCGAATGGTGGCCTTATAGAGATACAGGATACTTTCAGGTGTCAGTAGTTTTCTAGCACGGTAGAGAGAGCCTACCTTTTTTGTAGCGGCCCTGGCAATGTTTTCAATATAATTGTTCCAGCTCATGTTTCCTGTGAACGTTAGGCCAAGCAGTTTGAAAGATGTACTCTCAGACAGGGAGTCACTGGCCATTGCTATTGGTGGCAGAGAAGGTTTCTTGTAGTTATTGAAGGAAACCAGTTTGGTTTTGGCAGCATTGAATGTGACCATCCATTTATGTCCCCATTCCACTACAGATTGGAGGTCATCCTCTAGTGTTTTTGCCATTTCTTTAGATATGTGTTCATTTGTTTTCCTGTCATGCCTTTTATAGAGTGTAGTGTCATCAGCATATATACCCATCTCAGAGGCAGTTTTGTCGGGGAGGTCATTAATAAATATCAGGAACAATAGAGGTCCAAGAATAGACCCCTGAGGCACTCCCGCATTTATATCACACTGTTTAGATGTTTGACCGTCGAGGACAACCTGGATTTTTCTCCTGTCTAAGAAGGATATTTCTCTTTATCTCTCTGTCCGTTCTCCTTTTTTCTTGGAAACTACTGAGCCCATCTGACTGAAATTTTGTGTAGGCCTTTGTTATGATAAAGTGTAGTGAACTAATACACAGTTAGGGATTAATAGGGATGCTTCTGGAGCGAGTGAAGCCCTCTATGGAAAAAGTCATGACTATGAGCATGAGATTTCATGTAAATGTGGAAAACTATAAAAGCGAGACATGTCGTCCACTAAAAGTAAGCTATAATACATGTAGAAATGGAAAAGTCGGGTATGGCTGAAACCATCTATGGAAATACACAGTTAGGGATTAATAGGGATGCTTCTGGAGCGAGTCAAGCCCTCTATGTAGAAATGGAAAAGTCGGGAATGGCTGACCACATATAAAGGGAAACCATCTACTCTTATGGAATGAAGTAAAAATTATAGACAGAAGAACAGTAGACTGTAAGACGACTCAAAGAAGCAGCACATATGCTGGCCAACAATCAACTGCTAAGCAGACCTAGTATAGAATTCAACAAAATATGGGAACCATTAATTATAAATTATATACAAGGTGCCTTCAATAAGTTTCCAGACGTTTTTGGACAACCATTTTAAATTGTTGTAGACTCTTGAAATTTCAGTATGTTATTGCGATACATCTTATGAGATGACTAACCAATTTATGGTTTCAGGTTCAAATTAACGACCACGGCAGGAATTAGAATATGCCCTACTAAAGCATGATTGTCACATTAATTATAAATAATATACAAGGTGCCTTCAATAAGTTTCCAGATGTTTTTGGACAACCATTTTGAATTGTTGTAGACTCTTGAAATTTCAGTATGTTATTGCAATACATCTTATGAGATGACTAACCAATTTATGATTTCAGGTTCAAATTAACGACCACGGCAGGAATTAGAATATGCATGATTGTTACAGTTGGTAAATTTAAAAAATGCAATCTGGACATAAGGACACTTTAGATATGCAATAAAATTCTGTTTTAAACTTGGTAAAAATGCCAGAGCAATGTATGGAATGCTTCAGACTGCTTTTGGACCATCTTGCATGAATCGAGCATCCATTTTGTGAGTAGCATAAGAGATTAAAAAAAGACAGGGAGTCTGTGAAGGATGATGAGATATGGGAGGAGTAAAAAAAGTCATAACAGAGTTAATTGGCCAAATAAAGTATTTCATGGATAAGAACTGTGGTGTGTCTATAGAGACAATAAGAGCACAGTTTGATGTCAGTGTAGGAACGGTGTACACAATTATTTGCAAAGAACTGAAGATGCAGAAGATTTGTGCGAAGTTTGCTATAGACTATTTGCCAAAGGTGGGCATCAAGACTGTTCCTCATTCTCCCTATAGTCCAAACCTTACTCCCTGTCACTTTTGGTTATTTCCTAAGCTCAAAGAAAACTTTCGAAGCTGTTGCTATGAAACAATTGAGATGAAAGAGGCTGTTGCTATGAAACAATTGAGGAGATGAAAGAGGCTGTGATGAGGATCATTAATATTCTCACACAAGAGGACTTCCATGGTTCTTTTCAGAAGTTGTTAGAACGGTACAACAAATGCATTGCAGCCAGAGTAGATTACTTTGAAGGGGACTTCATGTGTGTACTATCAATAAAAGTGTTTATAGAAAAAAGTCAAGAAACTTATTGAAGGCACTGTGTATATGTGTGTGTGTGTGTGTGTGTGTGTGTGTATATATATATGTGTGTGTGTGTATATATACGTGTGTGTATATGTGTGTGTGTAGCAATAAATAGTGATATATGATGCTAAGTAATAAGATGTACATCTACAGAACAAAATAGGTTCAAGGCTTCTAAAATTCATACCAATCATTTAAAACTTCTACTCAGTCATGATTGATAGAATGACAACATGTTACTTCCGTAGATTAAATAAAGGTTCCGTTCAAAATTCTGTGCAGATTCCCGAGTTCAACAGAAAGATTCCCGAGTTTGACAAGATACATCTGAAGAAGGTCAAAGGTTACATTGAAATGTTGTGAAAATAAAACTCAAGATGAGAATAGATGTCCAAAGAATCCAAATAATCATTCCTCATTTCAAATATTAAGAAATGAAATTTGATTTTTTGAACAATTGAAGAAACAGCTATTAAAATTGTCTTTTTACTGGAGGATAAATATATAGTTGTTGGAATATATATATATATATATATATATATATATATATATATATATATATATATATATATATATATATTATAATGTCTTGTTTTTATGCTTCTTGATAATATGCTTTAAATTAGAAACAAAACATTTCCACGTTATCTTTGTCGTTTTTTTTGTGAATATATAATAGCTGTTTCATTTGTGTGGCAAATAAAGAGGTATTATTTCCACACATTCCGAGATCCTGTTGGCAGGAAATAAATGTCTTGCTTTATGTGGAGACTCTGGCACTTTGTTAGATTTCTGATTGTATCTAAATAATGTTGATGATAATGATGTTGATAATTATGCCTAGCTCTTGTAATTCTACAAGTGTATTCAACAAAAATCGTGGATCGAATACACTTCATTCAACAAACAGCGTCACTAGCAGAGAATAACAGGAAAGATTTTGCTGCAAGTGAGCAACTTTGGCATCACTGAAAAGATGCAATGCATAACTAAATTCTTGCATTTTTGATGATAAGATCTGCTTTTGTGTATGCTCGCCATTTAGCATTTAAATGTTAACATTTCTTTCTTCTTGTGGAGAGTAGCCCATGCAAGGTTATTTGGTCACACACCAACCAATGACACTCCACAGTGTATTAATTGTTTAGGACCTTTAAAGAATTACTTCCAAATCCCGAAGGATTTAGACAGCAGTCAACAAAGAACTTCCAGGCACCAACCAAAAAAGACATCTCCTCTGCCTCTGTTCAGTGGAAAACCAAACAAGGCTATTTCCTCACGAGGACATACTGGTATACCATGTGTTTCCAATACTCGACAGTTGTTTCTGTAGTCTACTCTGTCATCTTCTCTTCTGGCCATATCTCACACTGAGATGGAATGCACACAGGGGAATGCACACAGTTTCATATACAAGTATGAAAACTAAAATAAAACAAAGCACAAACTCCGACATGCTCTACAAATATCAATTGCATTCTAGACATTCAGCTCTCTACACGCTAAGATCCATAGTTGCCTTGTTCACTAGTTGACATCAACTCATCTCGATCTGCTCTAAGCCAGGACATGCATTCCATTGTGTTAAACTCGCAACTGTTAGCTATATGCTCAGTCCGTTAAATTCAAAGTAGCTGAGCTGCGGTTTGGTTCCCATCAGTTTTGGCAAATAGCAAACAGGATCCTAAACAGAACCATGCATTCTATCCCAACCATCATCAATGGTCATTTCATCAGCATCAGACAAGGCCAAACTATTCGCCAAGAACTTTGCAGCTAATTCTACCTTATATGATGAAAGCCATCAACTCTCCATATTTCCTCCTATAACAGACAACACGCTATGTAACATACAAATATCTGTGCATGAGGTCGCCAAGCTAATCAAGAACCTTGAATCCATTAAAGCAACTGGCCCTGATGGCATTCCAATTATAGTGTTGAAAAAGATTCAACCAGAACTTGCCCCCATACTTACAAAATTGTTTAAGCATTGCCTTAAGGAGAAGTGCTTCCCAACACCCTGGAAAACCTCATCAGTATGCCCTGTATTTAAGAATTTAGGTGATAAATTATCTCCTTCTCAGTACAGACCAATAAGTCTCCTATGTATGATGGGTAAGTTGCTGGAATCCATATTAAATAAAAAAGTAGTTAACCACCTCAGCAGAAATAACCTTCTTAGTGACATGTAATATGGTTTCCATTCTGCTAGATCTACAGCAGATGTGCTAACAGTTATATCTCATAGGATTAGTGAATCTCTTGACAAAGGCTTTCTTTCTAGGGCAATTGCTCTTGACATATCAAAGGCCTTTAATAAGGTATGACACAAAGGCCTACTTCACAAGATTTCCAGCTATGGTATAACTGGAAATGTTTTCTCAATAAATCATTTCTCTCTGATAGGCTCATAAGAGTAGTGGTTGATGGCCAGAAATCAGAGGCCCACAGTATTAATGCTGGAGCCCCTCAGGGGTCCATCCTGGGCCAAACCCTCTTCCTGATCTACATCCCAAAACACATACTTAAATCATTCGTTGACATATATGCTGATGACATGACCATCTATGGCAATACATCAAAGGCCATAAATGACAAAGTTCTCTCTGATTCTCTCACCTCTGATCTTGAGCGCGTGGTACAGTGGGGGAAGAGGTGGCTGGTTACTTTTAATGCATCCAAAACCAAGCTCCTATCTTTACATCATCAACGCTCTGATCCCCATCTTGCATCAATTGAAATGGATGGCTCTCGTCTTGGGGAGGTTCATGTTTTGACAAGCTTCTGGGTTTGAATTTTACTCCTGATCTGAAATGAAACACATACATCAGCTCTGTTGCCAGGGATGCTGGGAAAATGGTGGGATCCTTCTACCGCTCCAGAAGATATCTCACTGCTGATGCAATTCTCTATCTGTATAAAAGCCAAGTACGTCCAAGGATGGAGTACTGCTTCCACATCTGGGTAGGAGCTGCTAAAAACAGCCTATCCTGCCTTGACAGAGTACAAAATAGACTTTGTGTCTTAGTGGGGGATGCCCTTTTCTCTTCCCTGCAACCTCTCTTCCGCAGGAAAGACGTTGCGAGCTTGTCGTTGTTTTATTTTTCATGGCAAGTGCTCGTCTGAGCTCCAATCTCTGGTCCCGCCTCACCAATCTTTCACGAAAAACACCCGTCTAGCTGAAACCACTGTCAATAATTTTCCTCACTCGTTATTTGTGCATAAATCAAAACGTAGATTCCATGAACAAAGCTTCTTTCTTAGAAGTGCACGCCTGTGGAACTCTCTTTCATTTGCCTGTTTCCCACCTGACTTCAACTTGGATGTCTTCAAGTCTAACATAAACAAATTCCTGATAAACCTCCCCCTTAAGTAAGACACTTTATCAAATCTCCATTACTAACGATTAACACAATGTTATCCCATTGATTACTGTACACGCAATAACCCTTATCCTCGAGTGGCTTCCAGGCCTTGATAAGTGGTGACTACAAAAAAAAAACTGGAATATCTCCTCAACTGTCACAAACTCATTCGTAAAACTAACTCTAAAATATATTGACAGATCTTTTGTTCCTGTTACTGCAGCACTTTGATTAACAATCCTATTTTAACTTTCTTTTGTGTTACTCGGTGAACAACTCGTTTTTTTATTTCCTAACACTTGGGGTGGAGGGAATGTCAATAGTATCACAATACTGTTCAAAGAAAATACTTTTGGCAGTCATAATTTCTTATTTCCATCACTGTGATACTGTCTTAACTTTCCGCACCTTACACCCTTGTCTAGGAAAAAAGTAAAGTATCTGTTCTGATGCCGCACTTAGTCTTTTCTGTCCTCAGTCAGTAGAAAAGTCCTTCTAAACTGAGGCAAATTTATTTTTGTCCTAATCCAGAGTGACTTATTGAGCATGAGCTGGACCTTCCCCACATTAAAAAATGACCTTTTGTCTCACTCTGCCCTCGTAGGGAGGCAAGTAAATAGAAACTGGCAACGAAATTTCACTTGTTTCACAACCAAATTACTGATGAATTCTAACCTCTTGTCAAAACAGTTTTTTTCTGTAACAGAAAGCAATTCATGATTGGTTAGGGTGGATGGGATGAAGTAAGAATTTGCATGTCGATCACGCAAATAAATTATTGTAGTTTATAAAACCACTTTATTTTTCTTTCATTTGACTATTCATTTTGTTAGAAAATATTATAGGATTTGATCTTACAGTCAGTGCAAAGATTTGCTCCTGATGCTTTTTAACTTTCCTTCAGTGATTGAATTACTAATTTGTCACATGTTTTTATCGGAGTTGATTTGATCAAGAATGTGAAGCTTATTTATAATTTGCGTGCGATCACAAAAAATAAACTCCACTTGTGCAGTGGGACTCTTGCAATGCATCAGCAGTTAAACAAAGCAACAAAGAAACCATTGTGCAAATTAAGCTCTAATAACTTGTTTTTGTGGTTTTATAACATGATATCTCCAGTGAGCCAGTGGAAGTGACACTTTTTGATGATTTGACACTATTTAACATTTGGTTTAAAATTAGTATATTTTACATCTCTAAAAATTTCCATGTCCAATTTTTACTGACCATTTTTAATGCACCAAACATTGATGCTACTATTTTTCCTTCACCTTTCACTCCAATCTGTAAAGTGTCGGCAAGACGACGTATATTTGAAAGCACCCTCATTGCCGTGAATGTCTTGTTTAAGTAGCCCACTCTTGCCTCTCATATAAGCAGGCGAGTCTGCTTCTATGAGGGTGTGATGCAAAGACCACTCCAGTCTTGTAACTGGGCATCTTGGGTTTGATTCCACATCTACACGCCCTCCTCCTTCCAGGCCTCAAGATACTTGCGTTGTGGTCTAATGTTTTGAGGCTCTGGAGTATTCGTGCGACGTGCCCCATGTCTGTGGGGACAGGTTCCTGGGTAGTCACATCACCCTTTTGCTACGATGCACTGGTTGGTCTTCCTTAACCTCTATCATCCCTGGGGATGCTGTGTCATCCACCTCTATCTGTTCTGGCAGAGTGTGAGATGTCTTGGACTGGTGTTGATCCATATTCTGTGGTGGACCATTCTCCCTGTATTTTGGACCCTGTTAGGTTGTCTATGGTATTCAACATTCCTCGGGGGCTTCTCAGGTATCGAGTGACCAGGGGTATCTACCACTAGGTTTATTCTTCCAAGAAATCTGCGATTGCGATGGGTTACCCAATTACTCCCATCAATGCGTATATTATACTGCTGGTTACCCAGTGTTTCCACGACTTTTCCCGTCTTTGCCCATCGGCGTGAGTGTAGACCAACTTGGTTTTGGATCTGCACCATTTCCCCAATTTTCTGTTCCTGAAGTGAGTGACTTTTTAGATTGTAATCCCTTTCATTCCATTAGTGTCTTTTTGCCATCGCTGTTTCCCTATAATAACTGATTTCTCTCCAGCATTTATGCAATCGATATCGGTCCTGGAGCATGCGCCCATAGATCATCATCGCTGGAGACATATGTAGGTCTTGTACCGGGGTATTGTGATGAGTCAGTAGGGACCTAGCTGCCCGGTCATGGCATAGGCGATCGCAAGTGTCTGTGCTATCAATAAGTATCCTTTTAGTTGTTTTAATGGCCAATTCTGCTCTCCCATTGCTTTGAGGGTAATATTCCCAAAAACAAACATCCTCATACTTCCAGTCTGTAGACTAATGCCAATGCCTCTCCTTCAACTGATGCATATCTGACTCTGCGTCATTAGTGAATCGGGAGCCAGCCAGGATTAATCTCCAGTGGTTCCTACCACACTTCGATCCAGCTTCAGTGACACAGTTGCAGTGCTTCTGGAAAAGAAAATATACCAAGCCTGTTCTACTGAAGTCCGTTGACAAACAAGTTGGTCTCTTCACTTCGAAGGTTCTTACACCATTCTCAGTCTCTTCTGTGATCCTTCTTTTCGACTCTTTGAAGATTCGATCGAGTGTGCTGTCCCAGTAGAACTTTCGATTTTTTGTCTTCGGCAGCTCCCAGAATAGGTCCATTATTTTGGCCTGAGGAAAAGCGTAAGATACCTGGAATGCCATTCCAAACCAGGATCTTATGTCAGTTATATTTTTTGGTGTCGAAAAATTCTGTATTGCTTCAGTCATTTTTTTGGTGGGTTTTATCCCGTTTTCCGTTATCAAGAAACTGGCAAATTCCACTTCTTTTTCTGCAAAGTGAAATTTCTGGCGGTTGAATACAATACCATTTTTGATGCAGTTATTTATGTATGATGTCCATGTGTTTTCCTTTCATTGCCTGCAGCCGTTGATGTGGGCATACATTGAATGCACTCGGCTCAAAATGCTCCTTCATCTATCGTTCCAATCGGGATCTGTTTTCTTCCGTAGGGGCAAAAATGATGCTGTCCGGCTTAGGTAGGACATTAGTTCTTTGTGGGCATGCACATGGTGCCTTTCTGCCGCCGCTAGTTGCCATGTCCTGCTGTGATGTTGGGTCTGGAAAGTTCTCTGGTACCAGAACAAGGTTTTTTAGGGCTGACTTGGACAGGCAGAAATCTAATGTATTTTTTGATCCATATATAATCTGATATATTTCCTGTGCTCCTACACTGATTTTAGCAAATATCACACCTTTTATGTTTAGTAGGTTTTCTGTGATTCCCCGAATTTAGTGACTGGTCGGTACTTGATATTTTTCTGGAAACTTCAGAATTTTTTGGATTTCTGGTTTGCTAGAGCATGTCTGTGCCCCAGTATCTGCGATCACATCAATCCGGTGAGTATGGAGGCCAGCTGGTCCTATGGAGATGCGCCTGAATTCCTCATGGGCCTCTGGGATTGGAGTTATCTCTACTGTCAGGGTTGGTGCTAGATCAGGAGTACCCCTTCGGAACTTATTTTTGTTCCAAATAAGGTGCGGCATGGCTTTGGTTTTGTCAGGTTGGCTTCACCTCTCCTTTTTATTTGTCCATCCAGTTACAACCCTTTTTGTGTCTTTGGGTGGTGAGAGTTCTGGATTCTACTCCGACCACTCCCGCTGTAGATCTGTTGCTGGACCCCTGCTTCGGTTTTTGTCAGACCCTTTTTAAATGTCCAGTCAAGCCGCAATTGTGACCTTTGCTGCTGAGCCATCAGGGTGTGAGCTCTTCCCACACCATTTACAGGGTTCAGTGTCTCTCGGGGTTGATACAGTCTGGTTTTCCCGAGGCCACTGCTTGCGGCCCGACCTCTGTATGCTTGTTGTAATAGGGTATACACTACTGTGGAGATGAAAGATAGATTTGTCTGTGGTCTCTAGGCTGACAAGCCTGTTGAATTTTACTTCCAGTGTCGTAAGTGTCACAACCTCCAAGAGCGCCTTACTTTGATGCTCCAGGTTTGCCAGCCCTGCCACCATTTGTTCTGTTACCATATCGTTGGAGTAGCTTACTTTCCGACCGCATGTTATCGTGTTCGGATAAGTCACTGAAAAGTCGCAGAATTTTGTGACTGGTCGTGCCACGAAGTCCGTAATCGATTCCCCCTCCTTCTATCCTACAGAGTGGAATTCTTGCCAGTACACTTCTTTATGTGTTGTAACAGCTGTTCCTCCGTGACTAAATATTTGAAGATATAAAAAACTTGAAGCATAAAACTTTTTACAAAATAACTGAATTCGGCATTAAATAACCATAAAAGGGTTGATATGCCATAAAATAAAACAACCAACCAAATTCTGTCCTTTGTTCCTATTTACTTGCCTCTCTATGGGGGCAGAGTTGGATACAAAGTCAGTTTTTAGTGTGGGTATAATCCAGCTCCTCAAAAAGAAACTTGTTGAATTCAGACAAAAGTTTAAATTGCTTCAATCTAAAAGGATTTTCCTTCACTGACTAATAAAATGAAATGTAGTATCAGGAGAGATACTACATTTTGCTCCAAATCTTTCGTCTTGAGGAGGCTCCATGTTTTGACAAACTTCTAAGTCTGACCTTTATTTCTGATTTGAGATGGAACATGCACATCAAATCCGTTAGCCAAGTCTGTTGGAAAAATGGTGGGATCGTTCTGCCACTCCAGTAGATATCTCACTGCTGATGCAATTCTCTACCTGTATAAGAGCCAAGTACATCCAATGATGGAGTATTGTTGCCACATTTGGGAGGAGCTGCTAGAAGCTGCTTATCCTGCCTTGATAGAGTTCAAAATAGACTTTGTAGCCTAGTGAGGGATATCCTTTTCTCTTCCCTGCAACCTCTTTCCTACAGAAGAGACATTGCAAGCCTGTCTCTGTTTTATCGTTATTTTCATGGCAAGTACTTCGTCTGAGCTTTAATCTATGGTAACCCTTGTCCTGACTTTCATGAAAAATACTTGTCTAGCTGAAATCATTACCAATAATTTCCCCCACTCTTTATCTGTGCCTAAACCTAAATGTAGATTACATAAACAAAGCTTCTTTCTTAGAACTACACGTCTGTTTAACTCTGTTCTGTTTTCTTGCTTTCCAGCTGACTACAATATGGTTGTCTTCAAGTCCAATGTGAACAAATTCTTAACGAGCTATCCCCTTAAGTAATCCAATTTATCAAATTTCTACTACTAACGATACATGTTCCCTTTGACCACTGTACACTCAGTAACCCTTATCCTCGAGTGGCCCCTGGGCCCTGATAAATGATGACTCCATTGTAAAAAAAAGAAACCAAATAAAAAAACAAGCAAAAAGTCCTTGATGTTACTTTTTTGTTGTGTAAATAACACACATAATATTCTAACGTTCTGCAGAAAAAAAGAAAGATAACACTGAGGATAGGGAAAATGTTTAGAGAGGCTGAATATGCAAATTCTTGCCTCATCCATTCTAACCAATCATAAATTGTTTTCTGTTATGAAAATACTGTTTTTACAAAAGGTTAGGATTCATCAGTAAATTTATTTGCAAACGAGTGAGATTTCGTTTTAAATTCCTGTTTATGTACCTCCCTACGAGGGCAGAGAGAGACACAAGGTCATTTTTTAATATGGATAAAAATCCAACACCTCCAAAAAGAGTTAATCTGGATTTAACAAAAATTTTAATTGCCTTAGTCTAGAAGGAATTGCCGTCATAGACTAAGGACTAAAAGGACTAAATGAAGCGTCAGAAAACATACTGCACTTTACTTTTTAAGGAAAGGAAGGAATTTATATTTTATGACTTGTTCTTTTTGTTGTATTTTCATACTTGAACGTACACACATGGATATTTTTTACTAGTAAGTCACGACTAATCAAGGCTAAAAGCTATTCAAGAATAAAATGTCAGTTGAATGATGAAGGCGGATTGAAAATGATGAATGGAATTAACAAAGCTTGATGACTTATAAACACACTTTTATAACACATATTTATTGATATTTATTATAAACACACTTTTATAACACATATTTATTGATATTTATTATAAACACACTTTTATAACACATATTTATTGATATTTATTAAAAACACACTTTTATAACACATATTTATTGATATTTATTATAAACACACTTTTATAACACATATTTATTGATATTTATTATAAACACACTTTTATAACACATATATATTGATATTTATTATAAACATACTTTTATAACACATATATATTGATATTTATTATAAACACACTTTTATAACACATATTTATTGATATTTATTATAAACACACTTTTATAACACATATTTATTGATATTTATTATAAACACACTTTTATAACACATATTTATTGATATTTATTATAAACATACTTTTATAACACATATTTATTGATATTTATTATAAACACACTTTTATAACACATATTTATTGATATTTATTGTAAACATACTTTTATAACACATATATATTGATATTTATTATAAACACACTTTTATAACACATATATATTGATATTTATTATAAACACACTTTTATAACACATATTTATTGATATTTGTTATAAACATACTTTTATAACACATATTTATTGATATTTGTTATAAACACACTTTTATAACACATATTTATTGATATTTATTATAAACATACTTTTATAACACATATATATTGATATTTATTATAAACACACTTTTATAACACATATTTATTGATATTTATTATAAACACACTTTTATAACACGCATTTATTGATATTTATTATAAACACACTTTTGTAACACATATTTATTGATATTTGTTATAAACACACTTTTATAACACATATTTATTGATATTTGTTATAAACACATTTTTATAACACATATTTATTGATATTTATTATAAACAAACTTTTATAACACATATTTATTGATATTTGGTATAAACACACTTTTATAACACATATTTATTGATATTTGTTATAAACACACTTTTATAACACACATTTATGGATATTTATTATAAACCCACATTTATAACACATATTTATTGATATTTATTATAAACACACTTTTATAACACATATTTATTGATATTTATTATAAACACACTTTTATAACACACATTTATTGATATTTATTATAAACACACTTTTATAACACATATTTATTGATATTTATTATAAACACACTTTTATAACACATATTTATTGATATTTATTATAAACACACTTTTATAACACATATTTATTGATATTTATCATAAACAAGCTTTTATAACACATATTTATTGATATTTATTATAAACACACTTTTATAACACATATTTATTGATATTTATCATAAACACACTTTTATAACACATATTTATTGATATTTATTATAAACACACTTTTATAACACATATTTATTGATATTTGTTATAAACACACTTTTATAACACATATTTATTGATATTTATTATAAACACACTTTTATAACACATATTTATTGATATTTGGTATAAACAAACTTTTATAACACATATTTATTGATATTTATTATAAACATACTTTTATAACACACATTTATTGATATTTATTATAAACACACTTTTATAACACACATTTATTGATATTTATTATAAACACACTTTTATAACACACATTTACTGATATTTATTATAAACACACTTTTATAACACATATTTATTGATATTTGCTTTGAAAACGACCATGTAATAGCCTACCAGGAAGCAACTCTATGGTAAAGTGTTCCATGGTTGGAAAATTTTGAAAGAAACTCTGTTCATGGAAATTCTGTTTGATGCTAGGCATGCAAGGAAAAAAAGAAGATTTTTTGCAGTTCTTGTGAATTTGTGACAAGTTTTCTTTGTTGTCATTTTTTAGCAATTTGTGCTTTATTTATTGCTTTTATTTGTTCACTTTTAATTTTTATTTTTATTAACATTTAAATATGATAAAATGCCTAAAGCAAACAAAAATTCTTCTAAGTGGAAAAAAGTGGGAAAGACATAAAACCAAACGATTTGATTCATCAAACAGTAGAATGTTATTGTTAATATTACATAACACGATGAGGAGGAGTATCAGGGTTAAGTCTTATTATATATGAGGTGCCTTCAATAAGTTTCCAAACATTTTTGTACAAGTATTTTAAGTTGTAAAAGGCTCTTGAAAATTCAGTATGTTATTGCTATACATCTTATAAGATGACTGACCATTTTTAATATTACATAACACGATGAGGAGGAGTATCAGGGTTGACTGACCATTTTTGATGATTTTAGGTTCAAATGAACAGCTACAGCAGGAATTGGAATACACCCTGATTGTCACAGCTGGTGAATTTCAAAAATGCAATCTGGGTGGAAGGACACTTTAGAAGAACAATATGCAATAAAATTCTGTTTTAAACTTGGTAAAAATGCCACATAAACGTATGGAATGCTTCAGACTGCTTCCAGACCATCTTGCATGAATCGAGCATACGTTTTTGAGTGGCATAAGAGATTCAAGGAAAGCAGGGAGTCTATAAGTCATAATTAGAGGTGTGGGAGGAGTAAAGAAGTCAGAAAACCAGAGTTGGTTGGCTAAATATAAAATTTAATGGATAAGAACCGTCATGTGTCTATAGAGACAATAATTGCATAGTTTGATGTCAGTGTGGGAACTGTACACACAATTATTGTTCCAAGGATGTTCAGAGAAGATCAGAAGGGAAGACGTTGTCATGAGTATCAGGACAGTTCCCTCCGTATAGTCCAAACCTTGCTTTGTGACTTTTGGTTATTCACTAAAATCAAAGAAAATTTAGAAGATGAAAGAAGCTGTGATGAGAGTCATTGAGATGCTCATACAAAAGAACTTCCATGGGCTTTCCAGAAATTGTTGGAATGGTACAACAAGTGCATTAAAGCCGGAGGAAATTACTTTGAAGGGAACTAAAGTTTAATGTTTGTACTATCAATAAAAGTGTGCACATATGAAAAAGTCAGGAAACTTATTGAAGGCACCTCGTATATTATGTAATTATTGAAGGCACCTTGTATATTATATAATTATATACATTAATATAATATATTTTTCATCTCTTTCAAGTGGCAGTGAAATGATGAATGACAATGAATGACGATGATCTCCAAGTGTTGTACTTCTGTTGCACTTAAAGAATGACGCCAACTACTGACGTGTAAGAATATTATGATATATCTCATTATTGTTGTGGTGGTGAATGACTGCAGGTTAGTGAGAAAAGAGGATGCACACAAATTGACTGAGTGGTTTCCTTATACTCAGTCGTCAGCTTACTATCAATCTCAATTTTAGTTTATATAATAACTTGTGACACCCACACATTCACCTGTAAATGCTAATTCTGAAATGTTGCCTTTGCTGTCAATGTAGTCACACCTCTAGGATAGTTATTTAGCAACAAGGTATTTTAATCTGCGAGCTAACATTTTTGGATGACGTAACCTTTGCGGGTGGTTTTTAATCATCGATTAACAGACTGAAGTTATGAGCCCAGAAAAGTGTTCATTTTGTTGAGTTTATCTGCCATAAGAAAGTCTTAAAATAATTGAAATTTTCAGAATCTGTTCCATTTTAACTCTGGTTGACATGAGATGTAAAAAACTTTTCATTGGATGGTTCCACCCACCCCAAAGTTTCCTTTTGAGGGGAAAAGATATATATATACATACATAATTACAGTGACATTCAAAGGGAAAGGAGGTGACAGGGCCGTTATCTTAGGCATCCTAATTTGAGTGGAAGGGCATTCAATCATATTCAAACTTTCTCATAATATTTCTTCCTATATATTTGAGTGTTTGGTGCGTACAATCAAGAAGTTGGCTCTGACCATCCTCAGGACACCAGACTTCTTCGCATTACTGCATAGGTAGATGATCATACCTTTTATTTACCTCTTGGTCAGTAGTTTAGACACAAAGTCAGGTGGGGTTTTGAAAAACATGGATACTAGAGAAAATGTACTCCCCGCCAAATGCCTTGTTAGGGGCGCCTCAGGCAATTGACATTAACTAACCCCAAGACTCAAAGAAAAAAGATAAAGCCTTAGAAGGTAAATCTCCTTGAACTGAAGCAGCCTGATAGAAGCAAGACTATTGTCAGACTGATTGTCGAGGACATATCCTCAACTGGTATAAGCAGCAACTATTCAAGCTTTGACATGTTAGCCACGAACTTTCAAGGTTTTCTGTTGTGTATCCTCAAAGCAGTCGGCTTAGCAGACACAGACAATCTGTATGTCTGAATTAGCCGTTAATAAAAAAAAATGTCTGTTTACGAATGTTCTGCATTATAAATATTTATATGCTGCTCGATTAAAAATGATGCTTTAGAATTCTTTTCTAAATCGCCTTGTGCAATTAATTCTATTCTAAATCGTTTCCAATGCATCTAATCTGCATTGTTCACTTACAAACGACTTTCCATCACTTTTACTAAGCCTCTTCTTTGTCTATAAGAAGATTATAAACAAGTACAAACCCACATAATCGCAAAGTTGAATACAAATAATAAATATGAATGAATCTCACAAACAAATTGATGAAAAGTGTTGCAAGCTAAAATCATGCCTATTGTTTTTTTTTTTTTTTTTTTTTTTGTTGCTTCCAATTAAAATATGATTTTATAGTCGGATTCTAGATTTTAAATTTTCTTTATTTTATCATCTGATTTCTCAGTGTTTTAGAAATGTATTTCTCGAGGGCAAGGCAATATCAAATGGAAGAGTGATAAATTCTGTACAAAATTGCTTCAATTTTATTGACAATGTAAAATATGTGTTTGCAAAGGAGAAGAGTTCCAAAAGTCCAAGAATTTTCAGATGAAAGGAAGGTGTTTGTCTGCAAGGAGAAATTAATTACATATGCTCATTTCATTTGGTGGTTTGTTTTGTTAATTTTATTAACATCTTGTTCTGACTGGGGTTGGGACATCTTACTCCTTCTTGTTGCTCCTTTTTGTCCCATATGTCACATTTAATAGTTCTGTTTTCTAAGTACGTAACTGTAGGAATTGCATAGTCATAGTGGATGGTGCATGACTTATTTTCAACTGTTCTTTCTGGTATATGTTCCGAGGACTTGCTGCTGCATTTCGGTATTCACCTGTTTACAGATCGTCCAGTGGAGAAGTTTACACACTCCATTGTGTCATATTGTATAGTAGCTGTCCCGCAACAAAACCTTACAGCTAGATGTCACATCTCACATTCTCTATTTCTGTTTGGCAGAACCTGCACTTATTGTCATTGCTGAGACCATTTAAAGCATTAGTCATCAATCCTTGATCTTTAGCAGTCATTATAATCTTCTCCTGATCATAATGTGTAAGTTAACGTGTGTGTAAATAGTCATGAAGGTATGTGTGTGTATTAGTGTTTCTTCATGAGGAGTGCATGTATAGACTAATGTGTACATGTATTCGTTTAGTAAAGTGTATTTAGTAAGATAGTATATGTGATATGTCCTAAGGTGGCTTATTATACGGACAATCAAAGATAAAGTATTCTGGGAAAGGAATAAATAAATATACACTGTGGTTTGAATACTGAAAGAGAAGTTTATTTACGTATTTACATAGAGACAAATACAGCGTGTTAACGTTCAGGGAGCAGTCTCTACTCAAAAACGTCCGGTGAATCCGGTGACTCGGTCCTTATGTAGAATGTTTATTTACGTATTTACATAGAGACAAATAAAGCATGTTAACGTTTAGGGAGAAGTCTCTGTTCAAAAAGGGCCGGTGAATCTGGTGACTCGGTTCCTTATGTAGAATTTTCCGGGTTGGTTACCTATGTCCACATAACAATATATATCTATGAACTTGTACACATGTGCATTCATTGAGTGGTGTGTGTATGCTTCACAAAGTATTGTCTTTAGAAGTCCATGAAAGCTTCTTGTTATGTGTCTGTTGCTTGTCAAGTGTCATTCACTCTCACACTGGATTGTGTGTATACACCTGTGCTATGACTGGATTGTGTGTATACACCTATGCTATGACTGGATTGTGTGTATACACCTATGCTATGACTGGATTGTGTGTATACACCTGTGCTATGACTGGATTGTGTGTATACACCAGTGCTATGACTGAAAGAAAAGTGGAAGAAAAACTTGTTCATGTTGGGATGTTGTGATTAGCTGATTAGTGATTTTGTCCAATCAAGAGTTGGGATGTAATAACAATATTTCTATTGCTGAAGTTGGACCACTTAAAAGTAGCCCGATCTCAATATTTTGTGCGTCATATGTTAAATATGTTGCTTTTTGATCCTATTTTTTGTTTGCTGTTTGTCACATCCAAAGTGCATGTAACTAATTCCAAACATGACCTATGGCCACAATTATGTTCTTCCAATCAACTAATATTCAGACTACTTTTAAACGTGGAAAATAAAAGTGCACAATATGAATCTGTTTTTCTATAGCACTCGATAGAAAACGATCGTTTCTGAAGTGTTATTTTTGAAGTGTTGAAATTTAACTGCCTAATACCGTTTCATGCACAAAAAAAAAAAAAAATCCGTCGTTCTTTTCTCCCTCTGACACATGAAATACATACAAAATGACTTTGAGTGAGCAAAAATCTTCTCTTCAAGCAAAGAAATACGGGCTTTTTATATGCTCACATTTGACATCGGTCAGGTTTTGAGTTTTGAGCATCGCACACACCACCATTGGCTGCTTGCTTCTGTGACTGTTTTCACACTCTTCCTTGATCTCATGATCACATAGGCTGCATCTCGGTAGCGATTGTCTTTGTCGGGGGTTCTTCACAATTGTGGGACCTCTTTAGAACTGTGGGATTCATCAGGGACACGTGCATTTTCCAAACCTGCTTTATGAGCATCGTCTGAGTCTGTTTTGTCATGGGTATCAGACTTTCTGACCTGCTCTCTGAGGATGTTGTCCTATTGGAATCTTCTTCTGAGGAGAGTACATGGTATTGGGGGCGCAGGTCCTTCACATATCGGGGCATTCTATCTGCCAAGACATACTGTGGGCTGATTATCTTTGTGACCCGACCCTAGCCAAATCTTGTGGTACAACGACTCTCTGGTGCCTTCACCCATACATTGTTTCCAATTTGGTATGGACTCTGCTCGGGGCCTGCTACTGGTGGCATAACATCAATTCCTTTCACCCCGGACCTTGTACCAGTATTGGCTGGTGAGGTCAAAGATGAATTGTCATCTTTTGGAGTCACATTGTAACAGTATACCGCTTCTGGTATGGAGTAGTGCATCCTAGCCGTGATCCATTTCACTGTGCGATGGATATCATCGATAATGTATGTTGCGTGGTCTACAGCTTCCTCCTGTGATAGTATCCATTATGCTATGTGATAGCCTTCATTATGAGGAGAGCAACGTTCAAACCAAACCCTAAATGTGTCAGACAGTATCTATTTCCACCAACCTCTATTGTCTGGTATGGCCAAAGTGTCTTTTGGACTCATACTTGGAGATACGCTCTTCGAAGGTCAAGCAGTGACCTTTTGGTGCCACTTGCACACCTTGGCAGCACAAACATCTGCATTTGCCATGAATGCATCTATAAGATTGAGTTTGTGGTAGTTCATTCCTGGTCGCACCTTTGCCTTATTCTACTGCATCACAGCCATCAATGGAATTAATCCCTTAAGAGGTCCGAGTCTGTCTTCCGGGTATAGTACAAACCAATCCTTGTCTATCCATGCTCAGAGTTCTTGATCATACTCTGGTCGAAGCTCCACAGCCACTCGATATTATGCAGTCTTTCAGGTTAGCATTCTGATGATCAAATGTAACAATAAAGTTTAGTTCACTGATGGAGATTGCCGCACACATAGAAACTTTCCCGACACTGATCCAAACTCCACTCGTAGGTTCAACAGTGATGCCTCCTGGTGCTTTTATCGCATCGATCCCCAACAACAGATCAAATCCCAGTGGTTCACCACACACTACCAGAGCATCGATCTTAATATAGTCACTATCGTTTGTTGAAATAGTGACTTCTCCTCTTTCACAGCATACATGGGACGAGCCACCAATAGTAAGGATGTCCACTTTTACTGTCTTCCGGTATCTACATCGATTCGCATCTATTATTGTATGTGAGCATCTGGTGTTAATTAATGCTGAACACAGCATTCCATCAACATAGTTGACAATTCTGGGAGCGCTGCATTTACATTTTGATAGGAAAGTAGGCTGGTGCTTATGCCTCGTCCCCTTGTTTGTTTCCCAAACATTCTGATCTTAGTGACCAATCTTGCCATGTTGGTAGCAATGGGTTCCAAGTCTTTGGCAATTTCTCACTGTGACTCTTGCAGCCACATTTAAAGCCATTTACTCCTGTGCCAGGGCTATCCTCGGTAGGAACAACAGATTTACCATTTGATGGACTCACAGGTGCAATGATGTGAAGGATTTGGTCCCTGGTTAATGTAAACACCCTTGCTCTTGCTATTAGGTCTCCCATGGTTAGGGTTTCAATTTTTGGTGCCTGCTGGAGTTTGATGGAAATGGCATCAGGGAATCCTGTGACAAACACCAGTTTAGCAAGTTGTTCTAGTCTGACTCCCACAAAACCAGCCAGTCCAACCAAACATCTGATATTGTTTGCATACACGTCCACCTTCTCGCCAACCCATTTCACCATGGTTAATTTCCTGTAGGCTGTGAATGCATCATCAGCGAATGCCTCCTTTAATCGAGTCTCTATCCGCTTGATGTCCAGTTGATCAATCTCGCTCATTTCTAATTAAACATTAACTTGATCGCATATCATTAAAAAAACGTGTTGTGTCACGAAATAATCAGCTGAGGAAATTACAGCTGAATCCTATTGAAGCGCTTGTTCTCATCTAATCACCAAAGGTAAGCAACGTTGACCCTGGTTAGTAAATGGATTGTCGTTTAGAGATATTATAGATTTGCACATAGGAGTAACTCTAAAGTCACTTTCTCTATGATATATATGAAACTGCATTTTCCATCTCAAACAGTTGCTAAAATAATAGAGAAGACCAAATTCCTAAGTCTTTGGAGAGTAACTAGTCCAGAAGGAAAAATTTCAAAATAACTCAAATTTTTCCGACATATTCGGACATTATTTCTGGTTATCTTGACTTTCTCCTTACCACTTGACTTAGTTGGGGATTCCACAAATTTTTTTTTTTCACTAAAAACTTCTTAGTGCAAAGACACCTTTTACTACTAAGATTATCTGACTGATATTATTATTATAGATAGATAAATAGATAGATAGATAAATAGATAGATAGATAGGTTTCTAATAAATAAACGCAAATCAACAAATATCACATCTATGAATATAAACCTGAGAAGATATTTTGCCATATATTTTCAGAAACAACAAAGGGTTCTAATATATTTTCGAATACAGAATGTATATTTTAAAAATATTTTGTATAACTAGCAGGGGGAGGGGGAGCCCGGCCAATGTATCCCCCTCCAGATATAGGCTTGCCACATCCTCTATCTTTTGGAGTTTCGCAACCAACCTTAACTTATTCAGTTATTATGCTACTATGTCTCCCTTGCCAGTAAATGGCTTCATCATGTCGCTTCTTAGTCATATTTTCACCATGATAACAGCCGAAATAGCTTAAAGTGTTGAAATTTAAGTTTTTAATCTGCCGAATACCGTTTCATGTACAAAAAAATCTGTTCTTTTCTCCATCTGCCATGCGAATTAACCGTACAAAAAAAATAATTTGTTTTTTTTCCCACTGACATACGAAATATGTACAAAATAACTCTAAGTGAGCAAAAAAAAAAAAATTTCTCTCCAATCAAAGAAATACAGACTTTTTGTATGCTTGAATTCCACATATGCAAATTAAGATACGGTCGAATTTGAGCATATGTAACCTTTTTGTGTCTTATCGGTCGGGTTTTGAATTTTGAGCGCCGCACACGTCACCGTTGGTGGCTTGTTTCCGTGACAGTTTTAACAATTTTCTGTGTGTATTTATTTACATATTGTCAGACGACAACAATTGAATTATTTCGTTATTAGTAAATGTCTAAAATTCCAGTCATTTTTTTTTTACTGTATCATAGGAAACTATAACCATACATGTTTTTGTTTCTGATTTTGCAGAAGATGATTGAGTTTTGCAAAGGTAAAGGAAAAAATCCCCAGTATTTTTAGTTAAAAATTGAAGACAACGAAAGGAAGTCTCATTTTAACATTTAAAAAACAACTTTATTTGTCATCCTCGTTAGTAGCTTTATTAGAAGAGAGAAAGGGTTCGTAGGTTGAAGTGTTCTTGTGTAAAGATAGAATTAATATATTGCCGGCTTGTTGAGGAGAGAACAGCTCAGTCCACACGTGTTTATATAGCTAGTAGTCGTTAAGACGAAGAAAGCCGATTAAAGGAGAAAGAAAGGGTAGTGTGTTCACGTGTTGTTGTGGGTGTGTGTGTGTGTGTGTTCTTTAGCATGATAAAGAATGTTCTGGGGCTTTTGCCTCAGGCTGAACGTGTGCAGCCAGCTGAAGCCAGGAGGAAAGAGGAAGAAAGGTTTGTGATTTCACCTTTTATGTACTCGGTCACGTGATTGAGAGCTGGCTTGTGATTAGACAAGCAGGGAGGAAATGGATTTCAAATCTCGAATCGTGAATTTGCTCCTGCCTGTGATTGTAGCGAGTGTTGGCTGCTCCATATTTGTCTGGTGAATTTTAGATTCGGGAACAAAAATATATCCTGCATTGCTGAAATCTCTTTTACAATTATTTTTTTAATTCATCCACTACATTCTTACAACAATTTATATTTAACAATTTGCTATTTTTAACATTGTTATGTTTTTTCCTCATACGTTAAGTCTTAGATTTCATTGGTCAACCATTGACTGATTGAGCTACATGGTCTTAAATATAAAACTCATTTCTGAATTTTAGAGATGAGGATAATTTGGATGATTTACATTATTTGAACGACTGTTCTTATCTTGAGTTTTATTTTCACAATCCCCAGCACAGACGACATGAATACAATTGCAAATTACTTAAGACTTCTACCCAATCATGGCTAAGGGGACAAGAGCATGTTACCTCCGTGGATTAAATAAAGGGTTCTGTACAAAATTCTGAGTAGATTCTCGAGCTTGACAGAAAAATTAACCTGAAGAAGATTGGAGGTTACATTGTCTGCAACATTGTGCGAATAACACTCAAGATGAGAACTATTGTCCAAATAATACAAATAAAAGGCAACATTGTGCGAATAACATTCAAGATGAGAACTATTGTCCAAATAATACAAATAAAAGGCATAACTCAAAATTTCACTTCCTCGAGTTGCCCCTTTTTGGAGTGACCACATCATTTGTCCACATCTCATGTTTGAGACAACATAAGGTCAGTCTCTTTTCTATCCAAATCAATTTTGTGGGCTTGCTTTTTGAGACCAAATCTCAACATATGTTACTTCCCATAATGTTGATAAATTCGTAATTATATATGATGGTCAAGTCAACTAACGATCGCTAATGATTGCTAATGTATGTTGAAAGATATTGGTGCTGGTTTAGATGCTTGTAAGAAATTTAAGTTGTTAATAAAAAGGGAAAAATTGATACTTAACAACCAGATCAATTCTGTCGGACGTGTTTCTAACACAATATGCAGTCAGTCATTTCTTAAATCATATCAGTTCTGTTGATGTATATTTTAAGACCAGATTTCAACAAATGCTTGGTAAGTTCGTCTTTCATTATACCCACGTATTAGGATGCTTTGATAGGCACAAATAGTTTGTGAATTATTTTTAAACACAAGTAAATCCTGTTATATTTTCATAATAAGGGTTTTTAGTTTTTTTTCGTTTGTCTCATTCACTTGCTAAGACGTATAAGAGACTGATTATTTTATGATATAATTTGGTAATATGTTCTTAATTTAAATAACCGATATCTGAACATATTGAATTATTATGAGAAAATGCAAATCGCGTCCAACATATTTTGGCTGTATTTAATTGTAACAAGTGAAGCATGCCTGGTCCCCCATGAGTGCACAGTGAACGAGGCATAAAAAAATGACTAAGTTCAGCATTTTCCCCCCTCATTTAGCCCCCAAAGTTCCCAGGGGACTTCAAATTCTGGTGAAAATGAACAAACAGTGCAGTTTTAGGCCTTAACATATGTAAATTTGTGTTTTGCACCATTCAAAAAAAAAAAAGAAATGACTAAGTCTATCATTTGCCCCCCCCCCCCCTATTTAGCCCCCAAAGTCCTCAACGCCTTAACATATTTAAATTTGAGTTCAGCACCATGCAAAACGGCTAAATAGATATACACAGAAAACTTTGGACAAATATGGTAAAATAATCCCAAAAATGGAGTGTTTTTATTAGTCCTAAAAGAGCCCCAGGAGAACACCCAAAGGTGATTGCGAAGTATAGACAAAAAAAATTATATAGAAATCAGTTAGTTACAACTTTTCAGAAAGTTTTATAAAAATCCAAGGCATCAGTTTTTTAAATAAGCTCAAAGTATCAATTTTAGCCATTTTAACCCGAAAGGCACTCCTAGTGGGGCAACCGTAAATTTTTCCTGCAAAATCCGTTACTTTTTTTACTCATATCATCTTTAACATGTTAAACATGTTCTGTTTCAAAAAATTCCAAGGCGAAGTTATTGAGAAAAGTGCGGACAGACAAACGAACAAACGGACGAACAGATAAAGGTGAATGTACAGGTCCACCCTCCATTTGTCGGGGGACCAACAAGAATATTGTTTTTTTTATTCAGTTATCAATAAAACAATTTCGATAAGTGCATACACCATGTTTAGTTATATATTTATTTCATTATCTCCATTTTTTTTTAGCAATTTTAACAATTTTAACAATCAATAAAACAATTTCGATAAGTGCATACACCATGTTTAGTTATATATTTATTTCATTATCTCCATTTTTTTTTTTAGCAATTTTAACAATTTTAACAATCAATAAAACAATTTCGATAAGTGCATACACCATGTTTAGTTATATATTTATTTCATTATCTCCATTTTTTTTTAGCAATTTTAACAATCAATAAAGCAATTTCGATAAATGCATACACCATGTTTAGTTATATATTTATTTCATTATCTCCATTTTTTTTTTTAGCAATTTTAACAATTTTAACAATCAATAAAACAATTTCGATAAATGCATACACCATGTTTAGTTATATATTTATTTCATTATCTCCATTTTTTTTTTTAGCAATTTTAACAATTTTAACAATCAATAAAACAATTTCGATAAGTGCATACACCATGTTTAGTTATATATTTATTTCATTATCTCCATTTTTTTTAGCAATTTTAACAATCAATAAAGCAATTTCGATAAATGCATACACCATGTTTAGTTATATATTTATTTCATTATCTCCATTTTTTTAGCAATTTTAACAATTTTAACAATCAATAAAACAATTTCGATAAATGCATACACCATGTTTAGTTATATATTTATTTCATTATCTCCATTTTTTTAGCAATTTTAACAATTTTAACAATCAATAAAACAATTTCGATAAATGCATACACCATGTTTAGTTATATATTTATTTCATTATCTCCATTTTTTTAGCAATTTTAACAATTTTAACAATCAATAAAACAATTTCGATAAGTGCATACACCATGTTTAGTTATATATTTATTTCATTATCTCCATTTTTTTTTAGCAATTTTAACAATCAATAAAGCAATTTCGATAAATGCATACACCATGTTTAGTTATATATTTATTTCATTATCTCCATTTTTTTTTTTAGCAATTTTAACAATTTTAACAATCAATAAAACAATTTCGATAAATGCATACACCATGTTTAGTTATATATTTATTTCATTATCTCCATTTTTTTTTTTTAGCAATTTTAACAATTTTAACAATCAATAAAACAATTTCGATAAGTGCATACACCATGTTTAGTTATATATTTACTAGCAAAAGTACCCGTCGTTGACTGGGTTCAAAAACAGCCTACAGAAAATGGACTATGATTTATGAAAGTATGATAGGTTATGAAAAGGAAGGGTTGTAAATTTGGGTTGAATTTGGGGGTATCAAAACTAAAGCAAAATATGGTGAAAGTAAAAATAAAATAGATAAACCCCATATATAAAAACATATATATATATATATATATATATATATATATATATACTAGCAAAAATGCCCGGTTATGAAAAAGAAAGGTTGTAAAGAGATAGCTTCGAATTCAGGGGTATCAAAATAAAAGCAAAATAAGATGAAAGTACAAATAAAATAGATAAACCCCATAATTTATTATATCATACCTGTTCACACTGAAACACTTATCACAATATTCTGTGGATCTATATAAAAAACCTTGTTAAACTTTGTGACATATCTCCATTCTATGGAGGTCAGGTGCGAACGAACACCCCATAATTTTATTATACCATATTTCTTCAAACTGAAACATAATTATCAAAGTATACTTACCCAGATAGATATGAAAAGTCTTTATTAAAGTTTGTGCCTATTTCCATTCTATGGAGGCCAGGTGCGAACGCAGACCCCACAATTTTATTATACCATCCCTATTTAAGTTTAAACATACTTATCAAAGTATTCTTATGTACATCTATATCAAAAACACTTGTAAACGTTTTTTTTTAATTTTTCAATTTTTTATTTCCATACTTTGTGGACCAGGTGCGAAAGCAGACCCCCACAATTTTTATGAACCACCGTTCTGCCAGATCAAACATTCCTGTGTCTTGAGACATCTTCTACCATTATATGTGATCAGTTTTTTGAAATAGTCAACCATATAGGAGCCTATTCGTGACCACACACACACACACACACACACACACACACACACACACACACACACACACAAACACACACACACACACACACACATTCAGCTTTATATTATAGATTTAATTATGTATCTCCATTTCATCTTTGTACGTCATTAAACAAACACTCAATGACAAATTGTTCATCATATCCGACTATCATACAACATTATTATAGAAACATGCAAATGGCATACCAGATAAATATTTAATATATATAAAAGAGAATTAAAAAAAATCTCAGTTAACCATAAAAGAATTTCAATAAATTTAAACCATGATATGTTGCATAATTATTTTATGAAGTCTTTCAAGTCTTGATTTTGATGTTTTTCTTCTTTCAATAGACATGTCTCTTATAAGCTGTGTCACAATACATTGCATTCTAGATTGCATTACAGAGAACCTGCTGTTGATTTCATAAAATTATTTTTGATATAATGGCTTGAATTAATGTTTCAAATGTAAAAATCAAGTATCATGGTTCAATTATGCTCTAAACAGAAACATTAATTTTAAATGCACCCCTGTCTTATCAAATAACCTCTGTTGATTTTACACCAGGCCATTCTGCATGTGCAGTGTTCCTTTTTTATTCGGACTGTTCCTTCTTTAATTAGATTTTTCGATTATCGATACTTATAGGAGGCATTCCGATATAAAAGTCATCTCAGAACACTTCCAGGCACAGTAAATTTTTGTGAAATTAAAAAAAATCAGCTCAGCCATTTCAGAGTCCATAAACACACAGAGACGTGCATACAGACAAAGTTCCTTTATATATATATATATATATATATATATATATATATATATATATATATATATATATTGAGAAATATTGAAATAGTATTCCGACAAAATAGAGAAATAAAAAGGAATAAACCGTATTATGTGTTCATCAACGTTTTGTGTTTATTTCATTCAGAGGAAGTCTCGAAATACTCGAAATAAAGACGAAACGTTGATGAGCACATAATACAGTTTGTTCCTTTTTATTTCTCTCTCTCTCTCTCTCTATATATATATATAATAAACAACATTGTACAAAACTCTTTCAAATACCCACACAGATATCTATTTTCAATAAAAACTCAATCAGGATTTCTTATTCAACAATGTCTAATTTAGCACAAAGAATCTTAACATCTAATAAAAATTAAACAGCCCAATCTTAACATCAAAAAAATTAAATCAGCCCAACAAATCCCTTTCCCAATTAAACCTAAAGCTAACTGTAATTGTAATAACAAACATCTTTGCCCACTCAATAATGATTGCATCCATAAAGATGTTATATATTCTTGCACAATTACTGAGCTCCCACGCAATCCTCCCATAACAGACACTAATATTTCGTCTTCAAGTTATCCTTCTTCCCATCCTCCATCTGATATAGTTACTAATCCAATATACCATTCGAGCAGCCCCTCCATCTACAATCATACAACTAGCAATAATAATAATAATAATAATAATAATATTAATAAGAATAATAATATTTCTCCTAACAACCATTCTAACACTAACAACACTCATTATCCCCTCCAAAATAGTCCTCGTACAATCATTGTCCCACCCTTTGTTAAACACTATGAACAAAATTCAAACTATTTAACTAATACAAATCAGCAAATTAATATTAATATCAGATCTCTAGCTTTTAATAATGTACATACATATATCGGCACTACTTCAACATTAATTAAGAAAAGAATATCAAACCACATTTCTTCTTTTAACAATCATAATTCTAATAATAACCAAGGAACTTCTCTAACCACTTTAATTAAAAAACTTAACTCTAACAATACCCCCTTCTCAATCAAATGGACTATAATAAAAAAGTTAAGTCTTATACTCCAGGCTCTAAGTCATGTCGCCTCTGCACAACCGAAGCTATAACTATAATTACTTCCCCTCAAAGTAACAATATAATAAATTCTAAAAAAGAACTGATCTCTTTCTGTAAACATAAGTCTAAATTTAATTATGGTAAATTTGAAATTACATAGTTATTACTTTAAACTTTTAGATAGACATATATTTTTTCTTTAACATCATCGTTTTTTCTACATACTTTCTTAATACTTTATAACTTAATAATCTTTTATTTTAATTCTTTATTTCTTCTTTGCTTGGCCGGTTTTTTATCTGCAATTTCCGTTTTAGTCTTTAAATATTCCTATCTATCTAATATATCAATCTACCCAGACATTCATATATGTAATTTACTTATATTTTACTATATGCTTTTACTTACATACTTATTTGCTTTATCTGGAATTTGCAGATACCGGCCATTCTCTCCCCTTAAAATTTATTTTTTATTTTTTATTTTATATTTTTTATATGCATTTACTTACATACTTATTTGCTTTATCTGGAATTTGCAGATACCGGCCATTCTCTCCCCTTAAAATTTATTTTTTATTTTATATTTTTTATTTATTATTTATTTTTTAATTATTTATTTATTTATTTCGTTTAGTGTCTTTTAAAAACTCTTGCTGACATTTTCTTAAGTAATAACCTGCACATTTCAGTTGACCTATTTTTTTGCCCTATATTTTTCGCGCCTTTTAACATCATTTTCTCTGGGCCATTTTGACATTTGCTTTTCTATTTTCTATTTAATTCTATCACCATTTAATTTTTTACTCTCTTCTTCTTCATTGATTTTTTTCTCTTCTTCTTCCCTGATTTTTCTTAATTACATTATGTCTCAGCAGCTGTGTCTTATTTTTCTTTTATTAATATTATTGGAATTTTCACCGTTTTCCTTGTACATATTTGTGAATTATTCCATGGATTTCGGCCTTTTGGATTATTTTGGACCATCTTCCAATTACGTGATTTCCTTGGATTTTACTTGTGCGAATGGAAATTCAATTAACATTCTTGGATTTATATTTTTGGATTTTACCGTCATTGGATAATTTACTTTCACCAGACTATCCATTCACGTGTAATAACCCTTTTCTCCACCAAATTCCCTCTGCTTCACTTTTTGTCATCAAGTAAGATCTTTGACTTACTTGTAGTTTCATCAAATACTTTGTATGCAAAATCCGATCCCGCATTTTGCTAATTCCTATCCTCTGATGAGAAGAAAAGTATTTCTTTGAAACTCCGTGGATTAAGGACTATCCACTTATTAAGTGTTTCCTTTTCAGATTAAATATGTTTTTTAACTCTTTTTCAAAGTGTTTTTAACGTGTTTTATTAACTATTTGCTCTTATATATATATATATATATATATATATATATATATATATATATATATATATATATATATATATATATATATCAAGAAAGAAAGAGAGAGAGGGGGGAAGGAGGAAGAGATGTAAAGGACATGTATGAGAGTTGATGGTAGTAATAGCCATAATAATAAGGGAGAGAGGTAGGATGCTTATAAAGAATGTTGTCTTGAATGCATGAGTAAATAAATGACATATTTATTAGGCATTGCTGTCATGCAAAAATGTGTTATATTTTGAAAATCCACATTGCGTTAACATGGTAACAAAGTATAAGAAAGTGCAGCGCATAAATAAACCGATAAAGTTTGTGTGCGACAATAAATTTTATTGGATTGTAAATGTGGAGTGTTATATTATGAAAAATTCACTTCATCAATTCAGAAATAAAAGTGAGAATGAATTTAAAAGCATATTTTTGGAGTTTATTTGATGAGATATTAATAGAATTTTAATTGTATATTCGTCTTTATATTAATTATATTATTATATCATATATTAAATAATATGATTCATGTGTGTGTATGTGTAGTTCTCACATCAACGTAACTTTGATAATTACACATTAGATTATGATTTTAGTATTTACTATTAATTGAATATTAATTGAAATCAAAAATGCAATAGTAATAATAAAACAGATTAAAATAAAATTATTGAAAAATATTTTTTTTTCATTTTTTTATTGCAATTTGAGCCCAAACAAGGCACATTGCCACTTTGCTGTAGGGGGCTACTATCAGGGACATAATCTACAGGGGTACTATATGGGGAGTTGGGCAGCAAGACGTCGGTTCACATTACACTTGAACTTCTGCATGTCAGTACAGTCGGGGAAGCAGGAATTCGGAAGGGAATACCAAAGTCCAGCGGTTCTGGGGAAGAAACTACTGGAGTAGAAGACTCTCTTACATCTAGGGATCTCAACTGTGAAAGGCTGGGATTTAGCTGCTTGTCGGGTCTGTTGGGGGTATTTACGTCGAGGGTGTACAAGTGCTTGTAGTTCGTCAGAGCATTCACCGTTAAAATACTTGTAAAACAGCCAGAGGAATGCTACATTTCGTCGATGGGACAGAGGCTGAAGCTTAAATGACAGTTTAGGACCTATCAGGTTGGCGACTCTCTTTTGGACCTTACCCAGGAGCAAGAGACTAGTAGCAGATGCACCAGCCCAAATATGACAACAATACTCCATACATGGGCGAATGGTGGCCTTATAGAGGTACAGGATACTTTTGGGCGTTAGTAGCTTTCTAGCACAGTAGAGAGAAACTACCTTCTTCGCAGCGGTCCTGGCAATACTCTCAATATAATTGTTCCAACTCATGTTTCCTGTGAACATTAGGCCGAGGAGTTTAAAAGATGTATTTTCAGATAAAGAGTCTTTGGCCATTGCTATTGGTGGTAGAGAAGGTTTCTTGTAATTATTGAAAGAAACAAGTTTAGTCTTGGCAGCATTGAATATGACCATCCATTTTTGTCCCCATTCCAATACAGATTGGAGGTCATCCTCTAGTGTCTCTGCCATTTCTCTAGATATGTGTTCATTTGTTTTCCTGTCGTGTTTCTTATAGAGAGTGGTGTCATCAGCATATATACTCATCTCACAGACAATTTTGTCAGGGAGGTCATTTATGAATATTAGGAATAATAGAGGTCCAAGGATAGACCCCTGAGGCATTCCCACATTTATATCATATTATTTAGATGTACGATCATCGAGGACCACCTGGATTTTTCTCTTTTCTAAGAAAGATTTAATTATGTTAAGTATTTTTCCAGTGATACTGTATGATCTGATTTTCCTGAGAAGACCCTCATGCCATACCCTTTCAAAAGCCTTAGATATATCTAGAGCTACCACTCTGCCCTTCCCCGCTTTGTCCAATGAATGGTATATACGTTCAGAGATTACAGTTAGGATGTCTGCTGTTGAACGGGCCTACCTAAATCCATATTGTTGGTCGATCAGAAGTTTAGTATCTGTAAGGTGATGGACCAAAGCCTGGTTAATTATGGACTCAAATATTTTGGCAAAAAATGGAAGGAGGCTAATGAGGCGGTAATTTACTGGGTCGGTTCTTTCACCAGAATTCTTGAAAACCGGTACCACAGAAGCAGTTTTCCAGCAGGCAGGAAAGCAAGATTCCTGAAGGAATTTGTTGTAAAGTTTGGAGAGAATCGGTGCTACTTCGGCGGAGCACTTTTTTAATAGCACGGCCGGGATGAGATCAAGTCCACATGCTTTTGAAGTGTCAAGATTTTTTTATGACGGCATGCACCTGAGATGGGGTTATTTCCAGATTGTCTAGTGTGGCGTTTGTCCGCAAAGGAAAGTCAAGGAGGGGGGGGCGGTTTGCAGGGTCCAGTGTGGAGCTGGAGGCAAACCGACTGGCAAGCATGTTAGCCTTTTCGGTTGCTGAGCAAACAACCTCATGATTGTTGGATAGTAGGGGGAATTGTTGATTGCCCATTATTTACTACACTTTTGTAGATTTTCCAAAAGTCATGGGTTCCTAATTTCTGTGCTTTGATGCGTTTTTTGATGGTTTTAGTAAATTCTCTCTTAGCTGTTGCTATTTCTTTCTTAGTTACTTCTGGCTTCTATATACTTCTGTCTCTTTGAACTGGACTTATGTCGGTTAAATCTGCGGAGAGTGGGGCTTGCTTTAAAACTTCCACATGAAAACATGTGCTTCAATTGCTGTTTTGAGCCATTCAGTGGTCTCATGTGCGCACTGTTCAGCAGGAAGTGAGAAGATATTTCGCCATGGGGCGTCTCTAATGAGATCCCTGATGGCTTCCCAGTCAGCCTTTTTATAATATCTCGTTGTTTTGAGTAATAGCTCTACTGTTTTGGCTCTAGAGTTTAGTGCGATTTCAACTATTATCACTACATGATCAGCATTTCCAAGTGGGCTGTGGGCATTCGTAACGCAATCATCAGGGACTGTGGTCAGGAACAGATCTAACAGTGATGCATGTTGTTCTTGCTGGTCAGGGAAACGAGTTGGAAATTTAATTACAAAATGAAATCCATCCGAATCCACTTCGGTTTATTTGTAAGCAAGTTAACCATTTAATATTTTGTTAATTGTTGAAAGAAAAAATAGAATAAATTACTTTGTGACCTTACGAATTTTGAATGATATTTGTAAGTTTTTAAATTCCTAGCAAATCCTCATTTATTAAAAGATTGAAAGTTTTGGAAACAATTTATATCGAATAAAGATCCAATTGACAAAATTAGTTTGAGTTTTATAATAATTTGTTTCAATTAATAATTTAGTGACCTGACGATACCTCAATTATTTAGCTTTCATACTTTATTTTAAAACATTGCTAAAATAAAAAAAAAACTGCATAGTTAAAAAAAAATTCAAGCAAAACAAAATAAAATAAAAATACAACCGGGCATAGCTGGTTAGGGATATCTAGTATTTGTTTGAAATGTCATTTCCGTTGGTTTGTCATACGTTGGTCCGTCATGCTTAATCTTAAAATACCATTTTTGTTGACCTGTCACACATAGCATTTACGTCATTTCTTTTTAGTTTGTGACACGGAAGAGTTACATTGATCTGTCATATTTATGTGTGATTTGTCATATTTTTATCGATCTGTTAAACGTAGCATTTACATTGGTCGGCCATGCTTAAGTCTGCAATATCATTTCTGTAGGTGTATCATACATAGCATTTACGTTGGTCTGTCATGGTTAAATTTAAAATACCGTTCACTTTGATCTGTTCAATTAACGTTCGTCGATCACACATAGCATCTATCCTGATTTGTTGCACATAAATTTAGAATATCTTTGTTCAACACTTAAGTTTGAAATACTGTTTCCATCACAAAACGTACAGATTGAGTGGACGCATCTTAAGGTGCTGTTTTAGTTTCTTTCCCACTCATTTTTCCTTTCATCAATGATCCTAGCATCTATTGTTGAGTCGGCCTTTGCGTTCACATCCAGAAAGACGATCTACTCATCTTTCTAAAGATCTCTTTGTTTGTCACCGATGCTAGATAAATGGGTAAAACGTTTCCTAAGTTGGCTATTCACAACATGAACAAGAGGGATCGCATTACTCCCTCTCTCCTCTGTCCACCTTCAAAACGACGACCTGGGAAGACAAAACATAAGAAAGTTCATTTCATCAGAAAATGGAACATTAACTTGATCGCATATCATTAAAAAAAAAAAAGTGTTGTGTCACGAAATAATCAGCTGAGGAAATTACAGCTGAATCTTATTGAAGCGCTTGTCCTCATCTAATCACCAAAGTTAAGCAACGTTGACCCTGGTTAGTAAATGGATTGTCGTTTAGAGATATTATAGATTTGCACATAGGAGTAACTCTAAAGTCACTTTCTCTATGATATATATGAAACTGCATTTTCCATCTCAAACAGTTGCTGAAATAATAGAGAAGACCAAATTCCTAAGTCTTTGGAGAGTAACTAGTCCAGAAGGAAAAATTTCAAAATAACTCAAAATTTTCCGACATATTCCGACATTATTTCTGGTTATCTTGACTTTCTTCTTACCACTTGACTTAGTTGGGAATTGCACAAGATTTTATTTCACTAAAAACTTCTTAATGCAAAGACACCTTTCACTACTAAGATTAACTGACTGATATTATTATTATAGATAGATCCAACATCAGGGGTCTATGTTCTAACCTTCCAGAGGTTGAAGCCCAATTACAGGAGACTAAACCAGACCTTTTCTTTTTAAGTGAAACTGGAATTGGACAGACTATTTCCCTAAATGAGTTTGTAATTAAAGGATACTCTAACCTAACTTCCAAAACTGACCCCCAAGATCGCCATGGGCATGGAATATGTGCCTATATAAAAGATGGCTTTCCATGTGGTAGGGACATCTCCAGAGAAGATCTTAACTTACCCTATATGTGCTTCCGAGTAGCACTAGCTCACACTATGGCATTTATATTTACTCTCTATCGCCCCTATAACAGCGGAGTTATTATCTTTAAAAGCATATATGAGACAATTGACCAAGTTCTATCAGCATATCCTTCAGCTAACATTCACGTATGTGGAGACTTCAATGTTCACAATGTGGAATGGTTGACCCACTCAAACAAGACTGATGATGAGGGGAGATTCTGTCATGATTTCTCCATTGCTTATGACCTCACTCAGATTGTTCACGAACCCACCCGTGTGCCCGACAATGACGGCCAGTATGCAAGTCTCCTAGACCTTTTTCTCACAACTTACCCTGAACTATGTTCAGTTTCCGTTCTGTCTCCTCTTGGATCTTCCGATCACTCAGTTGTATTAATTAAGATAAAAATGAAATGTAATAAGTCCTCAGACGTACCTCTCCATCGTACAGTATATCGATACATTATGGCTGACTGGGATAGTTTCCATACATTTATATCGGATCTTCCTCTGTGTTCCATGTTTAAAAAGGATGTGTCATCTATAGTATCAGATCTGACAGAATGGTTAATTGTAGGTATAGATAATTTCATACCCTCGAAAAAGTTTCAGCAAAAACCTAACAGCCAGCCATGGTTTTCTCCAGAATGTGCTGCTGCTATTGCGCACAGAAATCACTTTTTCCGCTGCTTCCAACGTAATAGATGTATGGAAACTAAAGCCGTTTTCAGGACTGCCAGCAACCATTGTAAGAAAGTAATAAAGAAAACAAGAGAGTTGTATGCTCAGTTCGTCAAGTTCAAAGTAGCTGAGCAGCACCAGTTTTGGCAAATTGCAAACAGAATCTTGAACAGAAGTGTGTGCTCCATCCCAACTATCATCAATGGACCTGAGTTAATCTCGTCAGCATCAGACAAAGCCAAACTCTTTGCCAAGAACTTTTCAGCCAATTCTACCCTTTGCGACCAAGGCCGCCAACCCCCAATATTTCCTCCTGTATCAGAAAACACACTATGTGATATACAAATATCTGTATGTGATGTTGCCAAGCTAATCAAAAACCTTGATTCCAGAAAAGCAACCGGCCCTGACGATATTCCAATTATAGTACTCAAAAAACTTCAACCAGAACTAGCACCCATACTTACAAAACTGTTTAAACGTTGTCTTAAGGAAAATTGCTTCCCATCACCCTGGAAAATCTCATCAGTATGCCCTGTATTTAAGAATTCAGGTGATCGCTCATCCCCCTCTCAGTACAGGCCAATAAGTCTCCTGTGCGTCATGAGTAAGTTGCTGGAATCTGTGTTAAATAGAGAAGTAATCAACCATCTCAGCAAAAATAACCTTCTTAGTGACACACAATATGGTTTCCGTTCTGCTAGATCTACAGCAGATGTGCTTACAGTTATATCTCATAGGATTAGCGAATCTCTCGACAAAGGCAACCTTTCTAGGGCAATTGCTCTTGACATATCAAAGGCCTTTGATAGGGTATGGCATAAAGGTTTACTTCACAAGATATCCAGCTATGGTATTGCTGGAAATGTCTTCTCAATTATTAAATCATTTCTCTTTGATAGGTTCATAAGAGTAGTAGTTGATGGGCAAAAATCAGAAGCTCACAGTATAAATGCTGGAGTCCCTCAGGGGTCGATCCTGGGCCCAACTCTTTTCCTGATCTACATTAATGATCTTCCAAATCACATCCTTACATCATTCGTAGATATTTTTGCTGATGACACTACCATCTATGGTAGCACATCTAAGACAGTAAACGACCAAGTTCTCTCCGATTCTCTCTCCTCTGATCTTGATCACGTTGTACAATGGGGAAAGGAGTGGCTGGTTACTTTTAATGCATCTAAAACCAAGCTTCTATCTTTACATCATCAACGTCCCGATCCCCATCTGGCATCAATTAAAATGAATGGCTCTCGTCTTGGGGAGGCCTCAAGTTTTGACAGGCTTCTGGGCTTAACCTTTACTCCTGATCTTAAATGGAATACGTACATCAAATCTGTTGCCAAGGCCGCTGGAAAAATGGCGGGATCCTTCTATCGATCCAGTAGATATCTCACTGCTGATGCAATTCTCTATCTATATAAGAGCCAGATACGTCCAAGGATGGAATACTGTTGCCACATATGGGCAGGAGCTGCTAGAAAAGACTTGTCCTGCCTTGATAGGGTTCAAAATAGACTTTGTGGCCTGGTGGGAGATGTCCTTTTCTCTTCGCTGCAACGTCTGTCTCACAGAAGAGATGTTGCGAGTTTGTCTCTGCTTTATCGTTATTTTCATGGAAAGTGTTCAACTGAGCTTTAATCTATGGTCCCCCCTCGCCAAGCTTTCACAAGAAACACTAGACTAGCTGAAAACATTATCAATAATTTTCCCCACTCTTTATCTGTACCTAAACCTAAACATAGATTCCATGATCAAAGCTTCTTTCTTAGAACTGCACGCCTGTGGAATTGTCTTCCGTTTTCCTGCTTTCCAGCTTTCTATAATATGGTTGTCTTCAAGTCCAACGTGAACAAGTTTCTGATGAGCCGTTCCACTTAAGTTAACAAATTTACCGAACTTCCATTACTATCGATTACTATATTGTCCTTTTGACTACTCTACACTCTTTAACCCTTATCCTTGAGTGGCCTATCGGCCTTGATAAGTGGTGACGTCTATGTAAAAAACAAAAAAACGATAAATAGATAGATAAACAGATAGATAGATAGATAGGTTTCTAATAAATAAACGCAAATCAACAAATATCACAGCTATGAATATAAACCTGAGAAGATATTTTGCCATATATTTTCAGAAACGACAAAGGGTTCTAATATATTCGAATACAGAATGTATATTTAAAAAATATTTTATATAACTAGCAGGGGGTAGAGGGAGCGCGGCTTTGCCGGGCATATAATATGCTTAAATATGATATTTTAATTTGTCCAGATTTTGTATTATTATTATAGAGTCGTGATTTCGAAAATAAAAAAAATGTATTTGGGTGCCATCAGTTAGAATCGAAACCGAAACTGTAGCATTCAAAGCTGGTGACGTTACAAATGTACCAACGTATAATCTGATTAAAAATTAAAAATTAAAAATAAACTAAGATGAATGTTTAACGTTTTTTTTTTCAATTTTGACCCATTTTTGACCCTTAAAAGCAATTTTAACCGATTAAAGACCCATGAAAGAATGATCCGCAAAAAATCCAATCATTTGAGGCCCCTAGTAACGCTCTGCGACTTTTAGTTTCGGGGAGTTTGAAAATATGGAGACAGACAGACAGACAGACAGACAGACACATATAGCCGTTTATACATTAGATTAGCAATTTCGCCTATTGTGTTATCCATACATTGTCAAGAATATACATCTAATTAAGTAAACTTATTGATGATCCTTTTGTTTTTTAAATCAATAAATCTTTTTGATTGGAGACCGATTTCTATAATAAATGATATCCTCTTTGATCTTATGTTTGATCTATTATAATCTACAGAGTTGAACTAAGTCATAGGCTACGCCACTCTCAAGATCATAGACTATTTGCATACGAAATTTCGTTGAAATGAAACCGTTTGTCTTAGTGAACAAACAGACATTTTGGCACTCTTGACGCACTCGACATGCCGAGGGTTTGCATGCTAAATTTTGTGTAATTCTGCCCAATATTTTTTAATGTTTTAAGTGTTTATTATTATTACAGATAGAATTAGTAGCACAATTTTGACCACTCTATGATGCATACATCCGGTTAAATGTGTGTGCGTCAGGCCAGAAATGGTGCAATTCTATTGAGTAGATTTCTTTTAAATAGCAGAAGTAGTAGTAATAGTAATATTAAAAGTAGTAATATTAACATCTTTACCCCCACCCATCCCCACAATTCACATGGTATCTCAAGGAGATTTCTTAACAAATATGACACAATTCTGTGAGGTTTATAGACCACCATCAGACAAACAATGTTTAGTGATAAAATAGATTTTAAACAATACTGTAGATGTTTTTCTTAAAAACACGGTTATGCCAACGATGAATGGATTTTTCTGCTGAAAGTCACCTCCTCTTCACTAACTTAGCCGTGACGAATGTTTTGAAATATGGCTCAAAATTGAATGTCATTTTGAATTTCTGTATTGTATACGACAATGACACAATGACGCATTTTTTGTTTATCTGAAATTTACAAGGTCGAGGCATAGCGAGCTGACAGTTAGAATTGCTGAAAATGTGTGTGTGTGTGTGTGTGTGCACGCGAGTGTGTGTGTGCGTGCGTGCATGTGTGTGTGTGTAAGTGTGTGTATGCAATCTGCTTAAAGACACGTACAAAAGAACTCTATAACAATATGGAATCTATCTCTGACTTTTCTCTCTCTCTCTCTCTCTCTCTATGTATATATATATATATATATATATATATATATATATATATATATATATATATATATATATATATTAACATTTTCACCCCAAACAAGGCACATCGCCACATTGATGTAGGGGGCTACTATCAGGGGCATAAGCTACAGGGGTACTATGTAGGGAGGTGGGCAGCAAGACGTCGGTTCACGTTACACTAGAACTTCTGCATGTCAGTACAGTTGGGGAAGCAGGGTCCAAGATGGGAGTTCCAAAGTCTAGCGGTTCTGGGGAAGAAACTGTTGGAGTAGAAGGCTCTCTTACATCTAGGGATCTCTACTGTGAAAGGCTGGGATTTAGCTGCTTGTCGGGTCTGTCGGGGGTATTTACATCGAGGGGGTACAAGTGCTTGTAGTTCGTCAGAACATTCACCGTAAAAGTACTTGTAAAACAGGCAGAGGGATGCTACAATTCGTTGGTGGGACAGAGGCTGAAGCTTAAATGACAGTTTAGGACCTATCAGGTTGACGACTCTCTTTTGGACCTTACTCAGGCGCAAGAGACTAGTAGCAGATGCACCAGCCCAAATATGAGAACAATACTCCATACATGGGTGAATGGTGGCCTTATAGAGGTACAGGATACTTTCGGGCGTTAGTAGCTTTCTAGCACGGTAGAGAGAATCTACCTTCTTCGCAGCAGTCCTGGCAATACTCTCAATGTAATTGTTCCAACTCATGTTTTCTGGGAACGTTAGGCCGAGAAGTTTAAAAGATGTACTTTCAGATAAAGAGTCTTTGGCCATTGCTATTGGTGGTAGAGAAGGTTTCTTGTAATTATTGAAAGAAACAAGTTTAGTCTTAGCATTTAGCGAAAAGCAAGTTCAATGGGCTAGGCAGTGATGTTAGGCAGTACGTCCGTCGGAGGAAAGACGAAGTTTAGGCAGCATTGAATATGACCATCCATTTTTGTCCCCATTCCAATACAGATTGGAGGTCATCTTCTAATGTTTCTGCCAATTCTTTAGATATGTGTTCATTTGTTTTCCTGTCGTGTCTGTTATAGAGCATGGTGTCATCAGCATATATACCCATCTTACAAACAATTTTGTCAGGGAGGTCATTTATGATTATTAGGAATAATAGAGGTCCAAGGATAGACCCCTGAGGCACTCCTGCATTTATATCATATTATTTAGATGTACGACCATCGAGAACAACCTGGATTTTTCTCTTATCTAAGAAGGATTTAATTATGTTAAGTATTTTTCCAGTGATACTGTATGATCTGATTTTCCTGGGAAGACCTTCATGCCATACCCTATCAAAAGCCTTAGATATATCTAGAGCCACCGCTCTACCCTCCCCTGCTTTGTCCAGTGAATTGTATATACGTTCAGAGATTACAGTTAGGATGTCTGCTGTTGAACGGGCCTACCTAAATCCATATTGTTGGTCGATCAGAAGTTTAGTATCTGTAAGGTGATGGACCAAAGCCTGGTTAATTATGGACTCAAATATTTTGGCAAAAAATGGAAAGAGGCTAATGAGGCGGTAATTTACTGGGTCGGTTCTTTCCCCAGAATTCTTGAAAACCGGTACCACAGAAGCAGTTTTCCAGCAGGCAGGAAAGCAAGATTCCTTAAGGCATTTGTTGTAACGTTTGGAGAGAACAGGAGCTACTTTGGTGGAGCACTTTTTTAATAGCACGGCCGAGATGAGACAGGTCAACATGCTTTTGAAGTGTCAAGATTTTTTATGATAGCATGCACCTTAGAAGGGGTTATTTTCAGATCGTCTAGTGTGGCGTTTGTCTGCAAAGGAAAGTTAGGGAGGGTGTGATTAGTAGGGTCCAGTGTGGAGTTGGAGGCAAACCGACTGGCAAGCATGTTAGCCTTTTCGGTTGCTGAGCAAACAACCTCATGATTGTTGGATAGTGGGGTAATTGTTGATTGCCCATTATTTACTACACTGTTGTAGATTTTTCAGAAGTCACGGGTTCCTAATTTCTGTGCTTTGATGCGGTTTTTAGTGGTTTCAGCAAATTCTCTCTTAGCTGTCGCTATTTCTTTCTTACAGTTACTTCTGGCTTCTATATACTTCTGTCTGTTTGAATGGGACTTATGTCTGTTAAATCTGTAGTATGCATGCTGCCTTTGTGCAATGGCAGCTGCACAAGTAGAATTAAACCATTATATACATAACACTTTATATATTTTTGCATAAGCAATAATATGTTAATTATACAGTCATGAACATGTTTCGGTCAGCTAGTTACTGGTAGTAGGAAGGAGAAAGTCATGCCTTAGAATCACCACCAATAAATTATTTATGGTTTCCCCTTCTCATTCTTCCTCTTTCCCTTTTTTTCCATTCTCCCTTTCTTTCTTTTTCTTTTCTTCTTTTCTCCCTTTGCGTCTTTTCCTTTTCTTCTTTATCTCTAAACTTCTTCACTAATGTATGTAAGGATGATAGTGGTGGGAGTGGGGATATAGAAGAGGGCAACGTAAATTGTACATTTTCTGACTACATAAAAACTTCTAGTCAAATTAAAAGCATTTTTATAATTGAATAACTCCTATTAAATCTGAAACCCCTTTTAACATAGATGTGTCAAATTCACATTTCACATTCCCCTACTGATTGAACACTAGTATATATACACACTAGTATATTTAGGATTTAGGGTGACCATCACACACAGATACGAATACTATTCTATCTACTCATCCATTACCTCTATCTCAATTCTTAAAACTCCCATCCTTTCTCATTCACTCTTATACAAACACAGACTCAAATCTATTGTGTCTTATTTACATACAACCAAATCTTATTTTTCATAACATTTGATGTTAACTTCCTGTGGCAAAGGAGGCCTGATGTTTTTATTGCAAGATTTGCTTTTGTATAAGCTTTATCGCCTGAAGAGCTCTAGTTACTAGTAACTAGCTGACTGAAAGATGCTCATGACTGTGTAGCAACATATTACTGCTTATGTAAAAACAATTAAAGTATATACCTTGCTCTACTTCGGGATTGAGCACTTTTGTAATAACCATGTTAAACTTCATTGGTTACTTAACCTATGGAAAACAATAACCTCAGATTATATATAAACAGACAGCAGAAAGAAAATCCGCACTTGTAATTTTAAAAAAATCTGCAAATTTAAGCTAAATTTAATGTAAATGTTTAAACAAACTATACTTCATTTTATTGGCCTTTTATTCTTCTATAATTTTACCTGTTCATATTTGTCATCTAAACACTGTATTAATTCCGCAAAGACAGTTGCATTCTTTTCAATAAAGTCGGGGTCGTTTCTGTTTTCAGGTTGTGCCTGAAGTACTTTGTGTAGCTTTTGGATTCATAGATATCCTAAAAAATTTCACTTGCCACAATTCGAATTTTGATTCAGAACCATTGAAATAAAGCTTCACGCTGGGCCCATAACATCTTCAGTTATAAGCCATGTTTAGTTTCAGAACAGTTTCTGATGGTTAGGTGTTCTATACAAATCCTGGAGGTGACTGTTTCTCAGGAGACAGTTCTTGAGTTGAAAGACACAGTTTAGTTTTAAAACAGTTTCTGATGGTTAGTTGTTCTATACAAGTCCTGGTGGTGACTGGTTCTCAGTAGACAGTTCTTGTGTTGGAAGCCACAGTTTAGTTTCAGAACAGTTTCCAATGGTTAGTTGTTCTATACAAGTCCTGGAGGTGACTGGTTTTCAGTAGACAGTTCTTGAGTTGGAAGCCACACAGCAAAAGATTTATCCCGTGTTGACACAAGTTTGCTAAAGAAAAGGTTTAATTTTTATGGAGTAATTCTGGTTTCTGATTGGTTGGTAGCAGAACGTGAATTAATTTGATTCGTCAGTTCCTAGCAACATCGTTTATAAATAGAATATCCCAACTGTGAGGGATCATAATGCATAAAAAATATTGCAACATTATTATTTAGTTTTATTGGGGTTATTATTTATTATTCAGTTTGATTAGAGTTACAAATTATTTTTCATTTTTATTGAGGTTAGTATTTATTATTTAGTTTTATTGGGACAATTATTTATTGTTCCTTTTTATTAGTGTTGTGATTTATTAATCAGTTTATATAGTTTTATTAGGATTGATAATTTATCATTCAGTTTTATTGGGGTTATTATTTATTGTTTATTTTTATTAGGGTTATAATTTATTAATCAGTTTTCTTGATGTTACTGTTTCTTCTTCAACTAATAAGGACATTTTATTGAACTGTTTCTAACATAGAATGGACAGAGTCGTCAGCCTCTACAAAAATAACTTTTGCTGGTTGGTTGTCTTGGATATTGACTCGCGTTCATTTCTTCTATTCTAACCACTCACATATACTAAAACGCTATCTTGTATCCTAACCCACAAAAGAAAACACGCACATTGTTATGCTGTAAGATCATATCTTGATCAATGGTATATCACGTACTTACTGTATAAGATCTGATGATATCATTTTACTGTATTTTCATGTCAAAAGTAATTATATCACGTTTAAACACCGGTTTACATTGAATCATCCAAATTAACAAATGGCTGAAACCACAATGCTAGCGTTTGGTATTCATGTCCTTAGGAAAGGAATCTTTGTAAACAAAACAAATCAATGTATTTATATTTTTTTAGAAAATTATCCAAACATAAAGATTTCAGCATTTTTTGATAATATATTCTGTACGAATACCCGTCCCAGGATTGCGAAAATTTATTTATTTTTCCATATGGAAGTCACCACTTATCAAGGCCCAGAAGCCACTCGGGGATAATGGTTATTGCATGCAAACAGTTTTGCACCACTTTTATGTCACGTTACAAAAATTAAGATCAAGATTAATATTCAATCAAAATTTATTGGTAGAAATTGGCTATTTGAGACTGAAGGGACGTATCGACTTGAGAGAAAAGAAGAAACAAGAAAAGAGAAGAATAAATGCATGAAACCGATGTTTGCCCGAGACTCCAAGTAACTTTTTAATTAAGGACAGTTTTCTTTGAATTTTTGTTTTCAGTCATGCAAGATTTCCGTAATAAAAGAATTCCTTTAAAAATACTTACCGTCTGCGAATAATAACTTTTGAACAAACTTAAAAATATACACACGAGACAATTTCCTCTTCAAAAATATATTTGTAATTGTAAAGTTTCAACTGTGAGTATTCTGTTACTGTTGTCTTTTTTTGAATGACATATGGAGAAATATTTTCTCTTGATGTAAATAGACAAATACAACTGAGTAATTGACCCATTGACCAATCAGATGTCTTAATATAGGACTACAATTTATTGGACTATTTGCAGCACAATTTGTTTCTTTTTCGGTTTTTGAAGCGGTTGGAATTTAAGATATATATGATCCCAAGTTTCTGTGACTGGCTTTTCTCTCACCAGCACAGGATGAAATCTACAATCTGCTCCCCACCTGGTTTTTTTTTTTTTTTTTTTTTTTTTTTAGAGAGAGATTGACTATAGACAGTTTTTAGTACTTTTTCAGCACTGACAAATTAAAAGATATTTTCTGTTAATCTTTAATGTCATCGTCTACTTATTTAATCAAATTGACATTCTATCTAATTATTTCATGGAATCAGATGAAGCATCGATCACAACTAAACTTTAATTATAATAAAGATGGAAACTTATTTACTCCATTCATTATTTCCATTAAAAATCCATCCCTCCTCCTTGTTCTAGGTGAAATAATAAGGTAGACAAACTCGCAGAGAAACTAGCTTACGTGAAGGAAAACTCAGAATTAACACAAATTCTTCTTCATTCATCCTGGCATGTTTTGCATTTGTCTCTCTTGCTTGACTCAGTGTTGTTAGAAAAAATGATATAAATTTGCTTTTCACGGTAACATTTTATTAAAACAAAACAAACGTTGGAATATCTGATGAGGGAACTTAATAAAACATACAAAATATCTTTAAAAACATGGGATGCAGAATGACAGCAATTGACCCCAGTTAATTTAACAAACGGTTCAATTCAAAAGTTCAAGAGATTACCGCTTATGACACAGGCTACAATTTTTTAGAGGATTTATTTTTTCCATTATTGTTTGTAATAAACTTCAAGGCTGTCTTCCACACAAACTATAAAATTTGCTCAAGTCAAGTGCTACTTGGTCTGTCGTGTAATATAACTAAGGATTAAGCAATTAATGATTAAATATTAACTAAGAACTAAAATAAAATTTAATGAGTAAACAATTTAGAAATGTAAACATTAAATGATATAAACTTTAACTAGCACATATGAGTCATTAGTTTGAAAATTATACAACACTTGCTTCGCTATGCACTGTGCATCATGCAGGCACCGTTACAGAGGATATCGTTTTTAAGATACAAGGTTGTCAGTATCAACATAGAAGAGCTTGAAATAATTCGGTCAATTAATCCATTTTCACCTTGGCCTGACCTCTGGTCCTCTGATTCTGATTCAGATACATCAGCTCCATCTTATTCGTCTCTAGCTGTCCCGACTTGGCATTGCCCAGTAGTGTATTTACTTGCAATATTTATTTATTCATTTTTTAACTATGCTGGTTCTTTCAATCAAAGGGAAATAACTCTATATGACAACTCTTTTGAAAGATCATGTCATCTATTTTCTGGAAAGAATTGAATCAAATTACATTTTATTCTTCTTAACAAGATGCTGCTACGATCTACGAGGAAAACTGATAAAGCAAAATCAAATAATGATTTTACAGGAAGAAAACTATTGATGACAAAAAATAAAAAGCACTAACTTTATTTTATATATTATATTATCATATATAATGCATTAAAAGATGGGTTTTATTTATGTTATGCACATTTCTTTTTTACTAGTTGGGATTCATCGTCACATTTTTATGAGAAATTTTGTCAGTTAGTCTGTCATGTTTCAGTTTGAACAATCCTTTTTATCGAAGCATTTATATAAATGACTCTGTTCATTGGTTGTTTAAATTTGAAAGATCGCTTTCATAACTAAACATGCATCTTGAATGGACGCATCTTAAAAATGTCCAATCTTGTTGATTGAATACTAGTTGTATATATCTGGCATAATTTGGGATCCGTTAATGTCAGTTATTTAAAATTAAATTTAAAAAAAAACGATAACGTGTATGTCAGGGAGGGATGGAAAAAAGCTCAAAAGGTAAGGGAGATCACTCATATTTTTAACTTTAAGTTAAAATACGAATTATCTCCTTTTGAGCACTTAAGATCATTATTTAAAATTGTTTCAATTGTAATCATTTTTTTTCTAGAATAATTATTTTCAGAAAGAAACTGAATTGAATAACATATTTTACTGTAAAGAACATGCTGCAAGAATAAAAAGAGAAGAAATGGCCAGTTAGAATCAAATACTGATTTGTCAGATTTATTGTTATTCAAGTTCAATATGAAAAATCTGATAGGATAACTTTATATATTAGATACAGACTTTCTTTTAATCTTAACCTTTATGGGTTCTCTTTATTCTTCTCACATCCTGTGCTCCATTGTGAAGCCTTTCTGCACTTCTAATATGTTTAATAGGATGCATTGAATAATACTTTTCAAAGAAGCCTTATTCAATTCACAGTTACTTTTTTTTCTATTTTGCTTTTTTTAATTGTATGGAGAAACTTTTCTTTTTATGTTCTTTAACTTTCATTAGTCCCAAGGGGTGACCAATTGTAATACCTTGTTTGTCTTCTCATTTCTCATGCATCTTAAATAACATAGTGAATGGTGATTCTCAATTCAGTCTTATTCACTTAAAAATAATCTTTTTCAATTGAATTTGCAAGCTTGTCTTCAACTTTTCTCCTTTTCTCATGGCGTCCATGAGCTCTACCCCGCCCCGGCCTTTTTTGTGCTAGTTTATCTATCAAGCTTATTTAGATGTTATAACACATTTAAAAGCTGTGTTCATAGGAACAACTATTCAGAACAATAAGAATTACATGGTCGCAGAAAACGGACATTTTTGCTGCAAATTTCATTATCATTAACAGAAGAAAGTGGATTTACTCCACAGCTTTGTAAAAAATAAAAAAAAACTTGTCCTTATTGTATGAGAAATAGATACACATCCTCGATGATCTGTAAACATTATACGAATTCTTAACAATTTAGTATTTTTAATACTTTTTATAAAACAATATTTTTCACCAATATTCATTATTTTTTTCATATTAAGTATTTACTTACAGAGTAATAATTAAACATTTTTTGTCATAGATATGAAAACCTTACAGACAGGAAATATGAAAAAAGAAGTAGTGGTTGATTGTATGAACCGGAAGTTCGTGGGAGTACTAGTGCATATTACGAACCATATTAAAAGGAGTACTCGTGCATATTACGAACCATATTAAAAGGAGTACTCGTGCATATTATGAACCAGATTAAAAGGAGTACTCGTGCATATTATGAACCAGATTAAAAGGAGTACTCGTGCATATTATGAACCATATTAAAAGGAGTACTCGTGCATATGATGAACCAGATTAAAAGGAGTACTCGTGCATATTATGAACCAGATTAAAAGGAGTACTCGTGCATATTATGAACCATATTAAAAGGAGTACTCGTGCATATTACGAACCAGATTAAAAGGAGTACTCGTGCATATTATGAACCATATTAAAAGGAGTACTCGTGCATATTACGAACCATATTAAAAGGAGTACTCGTGCATATTACGAACCATATTAAAAGGAGTACTCGTGCATATTACGAACCATATTAAAAGGAGTACTCGTGCATATTACGAACCATATTAAAAGGAGTACTCGTGCATATTACGAACCAGATTAAAAGGAGTACTCGTGCATATTATGAACCATATTAAAAGGAGTACTCGTGCATATGATGAACCAGATTAAAAGGAGTACTCGTGCATATTACGAACCATATTAAAAGGAGTACTCGTGCATATTACGAACCATATTAAAAGGAGTACTCGTGCATATGATGAACCATATTAAAAGGAGTACTCGTGCATATGATGAACCATATTAAAAGGAGTACTCGTGCATATTACTAACCATATTAAAAGGAGTACTCGTGCATATTATGAACCAGATTAAAAGGAGTACTCGTGCATATTATGAACCATATTAAAAGGAGTACTCGTGCATATCATGAACCAGATTAAAAGGAGTACTCGTGCATATTATGAACCAGATTAAAAGGAGTACTCGTGCATATTATGAACCATATTAAAAGGAGTACTCGTGCATATGATGAACCAGATTAAAAGGAGTACTCGTGCATATTATGAACCAGATTAAAAGGAGTACTCGTGCATATTATGAACCATATTAAAAGGAGTACTCGTGCATATTACGAACCAGATTAAAAGGAGTACTCGTGCATATTATGAACCATATTAAAAGGAGTACTCGTGCATATTACGAACCATATTAAAAGGAGTACTCGTGCATATTACGAACCATATTAAAAGGAGTACTCGTGCATATTACGAACCATATTAAAAGGAGTACTCGTGCATATTACGAACCATATTAAAAGGAGTACTCGTGCATATTACGAACCAGATTAAAAGGAGTACTCGTGCATATTATGAACCATATTAAAAGGAGTACTCGTGCATATGATGAACCAGATTAAAAGGAGTACTCGTGCATATTACGAACCATATTAAAAGGAGTACTCGTGCATATTACGAACCATATTAAAAGGAGTACTCGTGCATATGATGAACCATATTAAAAGGAGTACTCGTGCATATGATGAACCATATTAAAAGGAGTACTCGTGCATATTACTAACCATATTAAAAGGAGTACTCGTGCATATTATGAACCAGATTAAAAGGAGTACTCGTGCATATTATGAACCATATTAAAAGGAGTACTCGTGCATATCATGAACCAGATTAAAAGGAGTACTCGTGCATATTATGAACCATATTAAAAGGAGTACTAGTGCATATTACGAACCATATTAAAAGGAGTACTCGTGCATATTACTAACCATATTAAAAGGAGTACTCGTGCATATTATGAACCAGATTAAAAGGAGTACTAGTGCATATTATGAACCAGATTTCTCATAAATGCATGGTATGGCTGGACGGGAAACTGCTCACATTGCTGATAAGCTAATCAGAAAGCGATAACAGATGTGGTTAGCCAATACAGAGCGAAGCAAACGACTTTGATAAATTGGAAGTAAAAAAATTAACTTCTTTAATTTTAATCAGCTATAACAATGGCGCACATGACAATGAATTTAGCTAGCCTAGATAAAATATTACAGACACCAGAGCAATTCCTAAACCCCAACCTCAAAACAAAAAAAGCCATAACCCTAATAAAAAAGCAAAGCTTTAACCCCTAAACCTCCACTTCCCCAAATAACTAGCATGTAAGGTGTAAAAGTACCTTAACTTTTAATCACACACACACAAAAACATATTTTTACTTATTTACACACACAAAAAAATAATATTTATTTATAAAGCTTCGGTAGGTTGGTGTTATATTTAATTTATTAGTTTTCCATTTTTTTAAAATTTTAATTAGTATCCGATAAATGTTATTTTCTGTTTTCTAGCATTTTTTAGATTTGCACAGTGCTCAGCATATTCCGGTGGTTGATGTCAGGTGCCGGTTGTAATATGCACCAAGACCGACTTCTGATTCATAAAAGTTCATAAAAAATATCAGAAAAACAGAAAATATTGTGGTGGATAATTTACATCATTACATGAATGATTATAAAATTAAACTCTATAGTGAAATGATACAGTAAACAGTAGGAGTAAACAGTTTATCCAATTTAAAACTATAAAATATCATCATCATTATCATCATCGTCATCATCATCAGCAGCAGCAGCAACAACATCATCATCATCAACAACTAGCTAGACTTCATCAAAATTCTGTAGCAATCATAAACATTGACATTTCTTTCCTCTAACATAGTGAGTTTGTTTGGTCACATGATCACTAATCTGACTATAGCAACATCAAATGGATCTTTGGAGAGTTACAAACATGCCATTAAAGAATTGCAAGGCAGGCAGAGTGCTTTCAGGCACCCACAAAGAAAGAAATTCTCTTTTTTTGTCCCTGTCCTATAGATCCACATAAAATTTATGTGTAGTTGCAACTATAATGATTCAGTAACTTGACCAAACATTGGTATAAGTTTTCAACCTGGAGTACAACCGCTAAAGCAGGAGATTTGTCTTTAAAACATTTAAGGGGCTAAATGCTGTATGCAACATCTGTATCAACTAGTAAGTGATATTGAGAAATGAAATCCTTTACTTAGAATGCACGACCCATGGGTAGATTATAGATAGAAAGTGCCGTGCTTACTTCTCCCAAACAAGTCATAGTAACAGGAGGTAGGAAGATAACTTCATTATTATTTTCTCCTCTCAATCTCCCATAATTCACCAGTGTAACTATTTTTTGTATGAACTTGTTGTTACCGACCACTATTATTTCATATTCATACAATTCATAATAATAACCGCTCTCTTACTCTTTCACTCCTTACTTTTCCAGCAATTTCATTGGATGGCTGCTTGCATTTCACTAATTCATTAGATTTACCGAACATTTGACAAAATAATTTTGATACATTCAACATGGTATCATTCTCTTTTATAATTCTTTGTTTATAGGAAAACATTTGCACCATTACAAATGACTCAAATAGGAATCGCATTCTTAAATAGCCTATAACCCGTATGTTTTTATAATAATTATCATGTGAATCCTTTCCACCATTCATTTTCATGACATTCTAAAACGAATGGAGGCCCTCAACAAAATAAATCTACATTTCTTTCTTTATATAAAACAGAATTTTGTGCCTCTTACTGGCATTCGTGCAAAAAAAATACTCAATTGACTTACTGTAAGATATTTTGGGGCAAGTTTAATCGTTGATTTCTACTACTACTACTACTACTACTACTACTACTACTAATTCTATTATTACTGCTGTGTCACTATTTTTTTGTATTTTTATGTAAGTGATTAACAGTTTCATTTATGCTGAAAATACTTATGCAGAGTATGAGCCGAGATTTAAAAAAAAACTATTTCGTACTTTCATCTCATAATTTATCCTAAATACCTAATAGTTTTGTAATGAAAATATGACAAGAGATTCCGCCTAGTAATCTTTTATTCAATTAAAAATCTTACTACTCCTCTACTTGACAAGCGGAAATGTACAGTTTTTATTGCTGGGATTATCAAAGAGGAGATAATTCATATTCACAACATTCTACCCCACCAAATTTCTCGCTAATAGGGAAGAAAGTCCCTTAAATGTCCAGGCTCCCTACGAGCTCGCAGTGGCCGCCTCGGCAGTCCATGATTTGGGGTTGGAGTACTCAAACAGGGTGGCTCTTTAGTGCGAGGCTGTCTGTGGGCTCTAAAATTCCTCCCTCCAAAATGCTTCCTTCTCAGAAGAGCAGGCCGTTCCACAACAGAGTCAGTCTCTGGATGAACACGTTTTTTTTGGTGCTAGTCCTTCATTTATCAGTTGTTGGCCCATCCGAAATGTCTAACTGAGCCCCAATGCAGACAGTGTCATTAGATGACATATCAGGAGCAATTTCAGCCCCTTTGGAAGAGGGGCTTCAGTGTCAGTGGGAATTGGTCTATCCTCAGGGGGTGTCCATGGTCCTGGTACATCTCTGGCAAGTGCTAGGTCTCTGAGAAACACATTAGACTCTCTACTATCTGCATGTCGTACTGGAGCGTTCGTCTCTACGAGCTCTACCTCTTCCACCAATGGATTGTTCTTGGTATAACGTGCATGTCATCTCAGAAACACAATACTGGGTCAACAGAACCAAGTGAAGTTCTTGCTGAACTCCATCGCTGAAAAGGTAAAAACCTTTCGTGTGGAGTGGCATTCATGATGGTACACAATAGGGATTGAATGACGTATAATGTGACAAAGGAGATTTTCCCAATTATCAATCGAACATCTGTTATTTTATTCAGCCAATCAAACAGTCTTCCAAATAATACTGTTATATCTTTCACATTGGCCATTACATTTAGGGTTGTAGAGAGTTGTCCAGCTTATAGCTACTCTTCATTCCTGTAGAAATTGCCAAATTTACTCTGATATGAAAGAAACCCCTCAGTCCGAACGTCTATAGGCAAGAACTCCAAAGGTGGTGAATAGTGAGCATAAGCATTGTATAATTACAGTAGCCGATATGTCTGAGTAAGGGAAGGCAAAAAGAAACCATAAATATTCGTTGACAACAGTTAATATATATTAGTTCCTTGTTTTGCTTGGTAGCGATCCTTTAAAATCAAGATTGAGTTTTTCAAATGGTTGTGTTGCTTTTATTAAAACGCTAATTTTGGATTTATAAAACCGAGGCTTTATTTTAGCACACGTTCGGCAAGAATTTGTAATTCTTTTTACGTCCTCCACTGAGAAAGGCAAGTTTCTACACCTCACAGAATGAACCATTTGAGTAATGCCTGGGTGACAGAGACTGTTATGTAGTGTTCGGAGTTCATCCCTGCTTGATGCCATGCAGCATACTCTTGACCATGTATCAGCTGTTAAGTTCTCCTTGCCGGGTCAGTAGTTGACATCAAAAGAGAAACAAGATAATTCAATTCTCCACCTCACTATTTTCTCATTCTTTATTTTGCTTGCAGTCTTAGAGTTGAATATAAAAGCAACTAATTTTTGGTCAGTAATGAGTTTAAAGTGGCGTCCAATCAGGTAGTGTCACCATTTTCTTAATGTCTTGACTATGGCGTAGGTTCCTTTTCAATTGCGAGGTGTCATCGTTCAGCCAGTGAGAGGATCCATGAAAAAAAAGCTAAAGCTTGTCTCAAAGAAGCAGCAATAGCACAGTCTGACACATCTGTTTCAGCAACCAGAGGAATATTTTGGTCTATTGTTGTAATTGCTGATTTTGCAATATCCTTTTTCAGTCCCTTAAATGCCTCAACAGCTTGACGGGACAAAGGAAATGTCTCTACTTGTATCAATCGATGTATCTTTTCTGAGAACGATGCAATCCATTGGGAGTAGTGAGCAAACATGCCCATAGCACGTCGAAGGTAAGGCCGATTGTGGGGGACGGGCATTTGAAGTAAAGTTTTCAATCGATCTGCGTCCAGTGCTATAAAACCTTTGCTTATGGTATACTCCAGTAGGTTTATTTTGTCCAGTCCAAACTGGTATTTGTCATTGTTTAGAGTAAGGTTGTATTTGTTGACAGTGGACATGAACTGTTTGAGATTTTTGTCGTGTTTCTTTTTATTATGGTCACATACTGTGATATTGTCAATGTACGCAAATGTGCCTTCCAGTTTCTCATCTGCTTTGATTTGGTCGACTATCCTTTGGAATCTGGCTATCCCATTCATAACGCCAAAAGGAATTCTGCGAAATTGATAAAATCGACTGTTCATTTTGAAAACTGTGTATAGGTTGTCTCTAGGTCTAATGGCGATCTGATGGCACACCGTTTCAAGTCCAGAGTGCTAAACATACGATATTTGGCTATTTCGCCTATCATTTCATTTATCCTGAGTAGTGGGAAGACGTCCAAAAGAGTAAATCTATTTATGGCTTGGGAGTAATCTGTAATTATTCTCTTTTTATGGTTTTCAGAAGTAGTTATAATTAGCTGAACCCTCCAGAGTGATTTGTTAGGACACATTATACCCTCCTGGAGTAGCCTTTTTATCTTAGAGTCAATGAATTTTTTATTATTATAAGAAAAACGTGTGCTTCTCATTACTACCGATTTGCAGTTTTCAGTTAGGTTTTCGAAAAGGGACGGTTACTGGATTTTTGCTGTCACCAATCCACAAATTTTCAATGCGGGCATTAAACCACCAAATGGAATTTCAATTTGTGAGTATTGCTGCAAAAATCGTGTCCCAGTATTATTTCGTAACAAAGGTTTTTAATTACTGATATTTTAGTGGTTTTATAGGAAACATCATTGAATAGTAAGTCCACCAAACAATAACCACTTACTTGTGTAGACAATGATGCATGTGCCATTGTTACCCTGCTGGGAGAGGGGACAAAATACAATTTGTTGGTTTTTACCAAGCTTTCTTTGATAAAATTTTCTGAGCTCCCGGGATCGAGCAGAGCATTCATAGGTCTCCAGTTTTTCACTTTTACAACAGTTTTTGAAAGGTAGTCAGGGAAGGCGGCTAAAGTTGCAAATGTATTTTGACAAGTGGCTTTGTATAGGGTTTTAGAAGACTTGCATTCCTTTGAAAAATGACTAAGTTTTCCACATTTATGACAACGAGTATCTCTAACAGGGCATGAAACTCGTTGATGTTTAGATAAGCCACAAAAATAGCAGGTGTCCCTTTTTAAAGTGGCAGTGACCGATTGTTCTTGAAGCTTCATCTAACTATCATCTTGGGGGCGGGCAGTAGGAACAGGTGGGTTTAGCGTGGCGCCCATAGTGTCTGGCTGTAAATAAGAACTAGAGCACATTCGAAAATATAGGCTTGCTTGTAAGCTGTTCGAAGTGTAAGGGTCTTACCCGAGCATTGCCCAGCGTGTGAAAGCTCTTAAGGAAATAGTCCAATGTTTCGCCTGATTCTTGTTGGCGAGTCGCAAGTAGGCGTCTAGAAATATCTCTTTTTGGGATTTATGTATGTAGCGTTCAGTACATCAATTGCTTTTTCGTAGGTAATGCAATCTGAGATAATTTCGTTGACTGTGTGAGACAGATAGTTGGGTAGGAGTGCACACTTATTGATGGGACGTCCTAGTCTTTCTGAATGTAGAACTTTGACGAAATTTGTAAATGTCTTCTGCCAATGTTTCCAGCAATTATCAGCTGAATCAATTTCTGGATTTACGGTAAGTCGCTTTGATCACATAAATTGTTCCATTCTTAATTGAATAAATTGTAATGAAAACAGGACAAGGGATTCCAGCTAGTAATCTTTTATTCAATTAAAAATCTTACTACTCGTCTACTTTACAAGTGGAAATATACAGCTTTTATAGCTTGGATTATAAAAGAGGAGATAATCCATATTCACAAGTTTAATAAAAAAAATATGCTGAGCATGAAATGTATTCCACGGCGCCCACTATGTTTTTATAAAATTATTAGGTGAAAATACAGAATATTTAAAAAAAAACAAACAGTCTGTATTTGTACGTACCTTTAACACTAGTGATATTTTTTTATTATAATTATGTTCCGTTCATCTTTGTTGATATTCTCCGTCAGCTGAATGCCCTAGAAAAGTCACTTCTAATTATTATTCACTAGTTTGAAAATATATCATTATTTTAAAAACACAACCAAGTTCGTCTGCATATTTTACGTATTTTACATTAACCAGAAGTGACTTTTTCAGGGTCTTCATAAATATTATTTTGAAGGTACGTATGCTGAATATGAACCGTTTTTTTTAATATTCTGTACTTTGACCTAACCATAAAAACGTATAAAAATCTTGATAATTTGATAAATCATATCAAACCACCAAACAATTAAATAAAACATGTCAAAACATCTAAAAATTAAATAAAATACATTAAAAGAACTAACAATTAAATAAAACATATCAAACAACATAACAATTAAATAAAACATATCAAACAACCAAACAATTGCATAAAACATATCAAAAGATCTAACAATAAAATAGAAACATATCAAAACATCTAACAATCAAATAGAAACATATTAAAGCACCTAACAATTAAATAAAACGTATTAAAACATTAACAATTAAATAAAACATATCAAACAACGTAAAATTTAATAAAACATATCAAAACATTAAACAATTAAATAAAACATATAAAAACATCTAACAATTACAGAAAACATATCAAAACATCTAACAATTACATAAAACATATCAAACCCCTAACAATTAAATAAAACATATCAAAATATCTAACAATTAAATAGAAACATATCAAAAATCCAACAATTAAATAAAACATATCAAAACATCAAACAATTAAATAAAACATATCAAAACATCTAACAATTAAATGAAATATGTCAAAACATCTAACAATTAAATAAAACATATCAAAACATCTAACAATTAAATAAAACATATAAAAACATCAAACAATTAAATAAAACATATCAAAACATCTAACAATTAAATAAAACATATCAAAACATCTAACAATTATATAAAACATATATAAACATCTAAGAAGTTAATAAAACATATCAAAACACCTAACAATTAAATAAAACATGAAACCATCTAACAATCAAATAAAACATAACATATCAAAACAGCAACAATTGAATAAAACATATCAAAACATCTAATAATTAAATAAAACATCTCACAACACGAAAGAATTAAATAAAACGTATACAACATCTAACAATTAAATAAAATATCTTAAAACATCTAACAACTGAAGAAAACACATCAAAACAACCTAACAATTAAATAAAACATATCAAAACATCTAACAATTGCATAAAACATATAAAAAATCACACAATTAAATAAAACATATTACACCACATAAAAATTAAATAAAACATACAAAACACAATCTAAAAATTAAAGAAAACATATCAGAACAACAGACAATTAAATAAAACATATCAAACCACCTAACAGTTAAATAAAATATATCAAAACATCTAACAATTAAATAAAATATATCAAAACATCTAACAATTAAATAAAACATATCAAACAAACTAACAATTAAATAAAACATATCAAACAAACTAACAATTAAATAAAACATATCAAAACATCTAACAATTAAATAAAACATATAAAAAAATCAAACAATTAAATAAAACATATAAGAAAATCTAACAATTAAATAAAACATATCAAAACACGAAAGAATTAAATAAAACATAGCAACACATCTAACAACTAAATAAAGCATATGAATAACTCCAACAAATGGAGAAAACATATCAAACAAACTAACAATTAAATAAGACGTATCAAAACATCTAACAATTTAATAAAACATATAAAAACATCTAACAATTAAATAAAATATACCAAAAGTTCTAAAAGTTTAATAAAACCTATCAAAACATCTCACAATTAAATAAAATATATCAAAACATCTAACAATTAACTAGAAACATATCAAAACACCTATCAAACATCATACAACTAAATAAAACATTACAAACAAACTTACAATTAAATAAAACATATCAAAATATAAAACAATAAAACAAAGCATATCAAAACAGATAACAATTAAATAAAACATATCTAAAACGTAACAATTAAATAAAACATATCAAAATATCTAATAATTAAATAAAGCATATCAAAACATCTAACAACCAAATAAAACATATCAAAATATCAAACAATTAAATAAACATATCAAAACATCTAACAATTAAATAATATATATAAACCACAAAAATATTGCATAAAACATATCAAAAGTCATAAACAATTAAAGAAAACATATCAAAACATCTAACAATTAAATAGAAACACATCAAAATACCTAACAATTAAATAAAACAGGTCAAAACATTAACAAGTAAATAAAACATATCAAAACATCTAACAATTGCATAAAACATAAAAAAATCACACAATTAAATAAAACATATTACACCACATAAAAATTAAATAAAACATACAAAAAACAATCTAAAAATTGAAGAAAACATATCAGAACAACAGACAATTAAATAAAACATATCAAACCACCTAACAGTTAAATAAAATATATAAAAACATCTAACAATTAAATAGAAACATATCAAACAAACTAACAATTAAATAAAACATATCAAACAAACTAACAATTAAATAAAAGATATCAAAACATCTAACAATTAAATAAAATATATAAAAAATCTAACAATTATATAAAACATATCAAAAGACCTAACAATTAAATAAAACATATAAAAAAATCAAACAATTAAATAAAACATATCAAAACATCTTACAACTAAAGAAAACATGTCAAAACATCTAATAATTAAATAAAACATATCAAAACACGAAAGAATTAAATAAAACATATCAAAACATCTAACAATTAAATAAAACATATCAAAACATCTAACAATTAAATAGAAACACATCAAAATACCTAACAATTAAATAAAACAGGTCAAAACGTTAACAATTAAATAAAACATATCAAACACCCTAACAATTAAACAAAACATATCAAAACATCTAACAATTAAATAAAACATATCAAAACATCTAACAATTAAATAGAAACACATCAAAACAACTAACAATTAAATAAAACAGGTCAAAACGTTAACAATTAAATAAAACATATCAAACACCCTAACAATTAAATAAAACATATCAAAACATCTAACAATTTAATAGAAACATACCAACACACCTAACAATTATATAAAACATATCGAGTAAAACATCTAAGAATTGAATAAAACATATCAAAAGATCTTAATATAAAATAAAACATTAAACCACCTAACAATCAAATAAAACATATCAAAACATGTAACAATTCAATAAAACATATCAAAACATCTAACAATTAAATAAAACATATCAAAACACCAAAATATTAAATAAAACATATACAACATCTAACAATTAAATAAAAAACATTACATAATTTTATTTAGAAATCTTTTTACAACTTTTAATCTTATAAAAAATACTTTGCTATTTCTTGCCTCCTCACGAGGGCAAAGTTAAACAGAAGGTCGGTTCTAATGTAGGAAAAGATGTATTTTAAGAATAGGTAGGTTATATTAGATATTTATTTATAAACATAATCCAAAAAATCTTAAAAATACATAGTTTTATTTACAAAACATTTTAATAAATAAACAAAACAACAACAAATTTGTATAAATCTATCCTTATTTGTCTCTCCATGATGGTTTTTTATGTGAGGAAAGATTAAAAAAAAAAAGGTTTTTCATTTAGGGAAAGATTTATTTTAAGAAAGTGTGGGGAGGTCGTATCATATGTTTACAAGCATATTACACTTCGTCTTTCTACTCCTCAGTCAGTGAAGGAAAAAATCCTTCTATATTGAGCAAATTTTAATTTTCATTCCTATCCAGAGTGCCCGTTTTTTGGAAACTAGATTTCCCTTGGTTAAAACCGACCCTGTGTCGAATCAATCCTTGTGGAGAGGCAAAACGTTTGTAAATAAAGTTCTTTTTATTTTAAATAGTAAAATTTTCCCTTAATGAAAATATGATTTAACAATTAAAAATGTTCGTTCTGTTTACGATTCAACTAAACTTGAAGTTCAAAACTTTGCAACAGCAACAAAGCTATATTTGCTACATTCCAAATACTCCTCCTCCTCCTCCTCCTCCTCCTCATCATCATCATCATCATACTCTGTGACAAGCTGACCCTTAATGATTCAATACGGATCATCATAATCAGCAGCAGCAGCAACAGATTACAACTTGCCGAAGCGCACAGCACAAGCACTAGCAGCAACCTCCAATCCTGCACGCACCATCATTGTTTAGTACAGCAGCTATTTCTTAGAGACGTACGTATTTTATTCCTCCGAAATAAAACACTCTGATCTTTATTGTACACGCGTGTTGTCTCCATTTTGTTGTTGTGATGTTCATCACGTCTTTCCTTTGCAAGTAGGAATCGTCATAAACTTGACAAACTAGGCCTTGTCTATTACCATTCATGCCACAGTTCATCCCTACGCCCTTGTGCGTCTCGAGAGATATAATACTAAAAATTTACCAAAATGTCACACTTCACTTCTTACATACTCTTACAAAATCAATGCTGACTACACCCTTGAGCCCCGTCCTCTAAATTTAATATTTAAAAATGAGAACAAAAACGATTAAAAAAAAGGTAATATGATTTGTGAGCTGGGCACAATACCTGGCGACGTCAGATCTTCCTATTTAGGACTTAATTACGCTTTTTGGCTATTCATAGCAAATATTATACAGTTCTATAGCAGCTGCCGCATTGCACCAAAGGGGAGATAGGGGTTTAGTTCCCGATAAGTGTTTATATTGTCCCTACAGATGGAAGTGTGTCGAGGGGACAAAGCGACTTTTACAACAAACGTGGCAAACTTAAATAACGGATATGTTTACCAGATGAGCCGTGCCTGTAATCTGCTTTTAGTTTTTAAGAAGAAGAAGAAGAAGAAGAAGAGTTTCAGTTCGTTCTCTCTTTCTTTTTCTTGCAGTTACCACGACACGTGCGCGCATTCAAACATTTTTGCATGCCACATGGTCTGCCGACTTTATGAGTGCCCGAGTACCTCAAACATAACATTTCTTTACACATTAATTTACGCACTACAGTTGAGTACACACAGTCAATGAACTAAAATATCGAGGCTTATCGGTGTCATCATCATCACCAGCATCAAGTAACAAAGCAAATAATGAGTCATCATTAATATTTTTTGTTGTTGTAATTTTTCTCAAAATGAGCGTTGGATCATAAGAGGAAAGAAAAAGAGATCCTCTTTATCAACAGAATTCAACATTTTTCAACATCAGTGAGACAAAAAAAAAAAAAAAGTTTCGTTTTACGTGCGTCGTCGTACACCACAAGAAGGGATATCTTTCCTTTTTTTTTTTTTTTTTTTTTTTTGCAAGATTATGGTAAGTATATACACAATTACATTATAGTAAGGCAGCTATACTAATTTGTCAAAAGACGAGGGCAAAGATTTGTTTTCCTTTGGCGACTAACGGTAAACTTGCAACTTTACCGTTTTAGTCGCCAATTTAAAGGCTTCAAAATAACTTTCACTGAGTGTCACGATGTAAACAGATATCAATAATTTTTTTAATTTATTAAGAATAGATTAAAATGGTTGCGTTTTCGAAATTTGAGGGTAATTTTGAAGCCTTTAAATTCACGAATTGGGGCTTATAACCGAATTATCGCACGTTCTTATGTCGAAAAAGTTTTTCTAACAAACGAACATTAGTTCATGCTTATTGCTTCACCATTTTTTTTTTTTTTTTTTCAGTTTTATTTCGTTTGTTCACAAATCAATCTACTTGTTTTGTTGGCGATCGATATTGAAATTGAATGTCTATTGTTTACCTTCCTAATACAGCAAGGTTGGGCATAAGGTCAGTTTAGGTAGTGTAAATTCTGTACGTGCAAAATCTTAACCTTTTGGCTAGGATCAAAGTGTACTATATGTTCTGCTACTACACTTAATCTGTCTTTGATTAATGTAGCAGAAATCCTGGCACTTATATATTGTGCATTCTAACATTTTTTTTCCATGTTAGGAGAGTTCCATTTGCGGCAATAAAAGCGTTAACAACCCACCTATAATGTTGGGGATTTCCGTCTGGCGGGAATCAAACAGCATGAAAGAAAGCCAAAATTATTTACGGATGTTATAATACAAAAGACTGAGACAATTTTATCACAATCCAGTATGCCTCACGTTTTTTCTTTTTTCTTAGTTGGAACTGAATGATTACCTGCATTAAAAACCGACCTTACTGTAGTGTTTAACTACCTTCTTGAATAGGGACTGGTCGTCATTCTGATGTGCGATAAACTAAAGGAAGCAATGACCCCGTAGATCATTTAACAAAAACCTCATTTTAATGCCATATTGTACGTTTTTGAACTTTTTTTGTCAACTCAGCGGATTGTGTTAAGTTGTTTTGCTGGAATGTGCTACCAAAAATAATCGCCAATGAAAAACGCGAAGAAATTATGTTTGGATTTTATGCTTTGTTTTAAAAAAAGTTAAAAATGCGATTTTTATTTTTAGGATATTTTTTTATGACTTACCTCAGCGTAGTATAAACACCCCAAATCACCCCATATTAAGAACGACTTTTGGAATACCCCCCCCAACCTCAAAAGCCGTTCTTAACATGGGGAGGTTAGTTGGGAGTGGGGTTATTCCGAAAGCCGTTCTTAACATGGGAAGGTTGGGGTGTTTATGATACACTTAGGCACGTCATAAGAATTTACCCTAAAAATAAAAATAGCACTTAACTTTTTGGTTAACATGTACGGATAAGGTCCCAACTGAGTTCAGGGAAAAGTCGTCTGACGTAGGCGGTGTCGAGGCGAAAAATTACCCCTTCAATAAAGTGCCGAGTTAACATAAGAAAAAAAACTTCAAATAATTAAAAAAAATTATTTTAACAGTTCAAATAATTAGTATTTTTTACCGCCTTATAAATTCCACAAATAATTAGAATTTTTGGTGTACTGAATTTCTTTTAATTCAACAGTTCAAATAATTAGAATTAAAATAAAAACTTCTGTCGTATGCGCCCTCGCTTGTTTTTTCTCTTCGTTACGACACTTTCATCTATCTCCACAATTATTCCGGGGCCCCCTAATTTTGTTGCAGTTGCTAATAATTTCTTGGAACAAATGTTCCGAATGTAGCCATTACCACGTAATGGCCATTTTGTCTGTTATTGTGCACATTTTGGCACATTATGTTGCAGGGGTCGTATATGCCCAAAAATATAAGAATTGGATAAATGTCGTCAGTGGCAGCTGAACTCCTTCTAAAAAACTCCCTTGTTTTATCGAAATGTGCCTTTCTTTATGTGAAGGAAGGGCACCTCCAACAATAATTTTTGTTCCTTTTTACTTTTTTGACAAATGACGCATATAGGTCCTTCTTTTCGTAAGATGTTATTTTATCGTAAGAAAATTTTCGCCTCATTGTAACAACTCCAAAATTTGCTCATGCTTGTCAAATCCATGCTGAAGGAGTTTCAGGGTGTGGTTAATTTTCTGGCTCGACACCCCTTACGTCAGACAGCTTTTTCCCCGAACTCAGAACGCGGTGGGACATCGGGACCCTATCTGTACAGGTTAATCAACTTTTTTTTTTTTTTTTTTTTTTTTTAAACTATGCATAAAATCCAAACACTGGGTACCACAAAACAGATTAAAAATGTGGGTTTATCGCGGGATAAATTTAAAATTATTCTCCACAACAACACTGGGCCTTAGTGGTAAGAATCAGCTTTCGAACTAAAAAAAATGGGCAAGACTGGAGTTTAGGTGGAAAAATAATCTCGAACCCTTTATCACATAAAAGGAACTAATTTCCCTAATCACCGGTACGTTACTTATGTCAATAATATATAAACAATATTGGTATTTCAGAAGTTGTTTTTGAAAACAACTTAAAAAAAAAAAAACTTCTTTTTATATTGCTTTTAATTAAAATAAAAAAGGTTACAATTATGAAAAGTTCTATTCATATTTAAATGTCTTGTATGTTCCGTGTTTTTTTTTTTTTTACACAATGAATACCTTTTTAATGACGGTGCTAGTGCAGAGAGTGATCCGCGCTATTTTTTAAATCGTATTTCCAAGTTTAATTAAAGTTTTATGATATGTTTTTTATTCAATTGTAAGGTTGAAGTATAGAATATGTATAAAACACTCTCCCCTCCCCATATTAAGAATGGCTTTTTAAATATAACGTTATTATTTACGCCCGGCGCTCTATGCACTAGTACCTTAATGATAAATAATACATAAATAGAAATAATAAATTATCAGACTTTTTAAAGTTTAAGTTTAAACAATAGTTTTTTTTAATTAAAAATTGAATCGTGTGATTATTATTAAATTACGTGAGTAGTTATAAACGATACAAATTAATATTAAACACGCGTAATCTCTTGCAATTTATTATTTCTCTATTTCAAATTTAAATTTATTAATTATAAAACCTTCGGTTCTTATGTATTTTTGTTACCGTGCTAAAAAAAATGGTGCTTAAGATATCGTGGAATGTTCTGTTTAAAATTAAAAAATGTTTAAAATAAAGAAGTAAAAAATGAGAGAAGAAAGATATCGTGAAAAAAAGATCGTGAAACGTTTTAAAATAAATAAGTAAAAAGTTGGGTTTCTTTAAGTTGTTTTCAAAAACAACTTCTGAAATACCTATATTATTGACATAGTAACGTACCGGTGATTAGGGAAATTAGTTCCTTTTATGTGATAATGGGTTCGAGATTATTTTTCCACCTAAACTCCAGTCTTGCCAAAAAATGGGATTATGTTAACTTCGGAGGCTATTCTCCCAGGCATTACTTCCTCCCGAAGAAGTAGTTGGCATTAGGATTTTTCGCCCCCCCCCAAAAAAAAACGATACTCAGTAGCGCAACGAACACGTTGCGCTACTGAGTATCGTTTTTTTTTTTTTTTTTTTTTTTTATCTATCTATATATCTGTGAAAGTGTCTGTGTGTGTGTGTGTACATTTCCCTACGCAATAACTCTGTCAATTGTAAGTCTACAGACTCGAACTTTGATATACAGGGTACAGAGATTTGGTAAAATCGATGTGATCGGTTTTTGGCCATAAATTTGGCGATTAAGGGGTCAAAATTCAACGATTTGACTTTTGAGAACTCTACCAAACTCCTCCGACAATTTGGGGTCTAAACACTTGAAATTTTAGATATAGGTTCATTGGACATTGATCTAACTTAATAACTTAATTTGAGCCCAAAACAAATGTTAAGGGGTCATAATAGGGGTCAAAGTTTTAAAAAATTTACACTTTTTTTTTTTTTTTTTTTTTTTTTTTTTTTTTTTTTTTTTGCTCAATATCTCCAAATACCCAGGCAATGCTGGGCACCCATGCTAGTAAATATATATATATTAAAAATAATTACGTGCTGAACGTATTGCCGTTAAAATCAACAGCATTATTAAATAGCAACAACTTTTAACCGGTAACTTCCGCCTAAGAAGTAGTTTAGAAAAAAACAGGTGGATGGCTAAAATTTGTCCTCGATATATTCTGCTAATCAACAATTATGGAAAACGAATCGTTCACGAAGTAATTACAGCAGTTGACTTATGTTTTAATATATCTTTAAAATTCCTAATTATCGAAATTGATGACAATTTGAAAACATTAAAATAGTTGGCAAGTTTTTCTATTGTTAGCGGCGGGACCTGTGTTGGAATTCTGTGGATGTTCAGCGGGAGACGCCTTGATATTATTGTAGGCTTTTTGTTAAAGCTACAAAAGTATTTATCTAAGCTAGCAGGAACGCCAGGCGTAGCCCGTATGTAAAATATGTTTAAATATGATATTATAATTTATGCAGATTTTTATATATATTCGATTAAAGTTGTGATTAATATATATATATATATATATATATATATATATATATATATATATATATATATATCCATATGACTTGGATGCATCAGCTTGAATCGAAACTGAAATCAAAACTCATGAGGAATTCTTGGTAAAATTATTTATTACAAGAAATAGAAGGTCGTAACAATTAAACGACAATCACTCGGAAGAAAAAAGGTGTAAGCATGACACACAAAATAACACGCTATCGTATTAATATATACATTATTATTATTATTATTATTATATTTGGGCTTTGTTCGAGTTCTGTATGTCTGTGTTTACTGTTTACTTCCGTTTTGTACTGACCATTTTGTTTCACGATGAATGTCCTGAAAAAGTCCCTTCTGAATAATTTTTACCAGTTCCAAAATATTCTGTTATTCTGAAAAACAGCAAGTTTGTTTGCTTATTTTAAAACTGGTGAACATTAATCAGAAGGGGCTTTTTCGGGGCATTCATAATGAAACAAAACGGTCAGTACAAAACAGAAGCAAACACAAACAGGCAGAACTTGAACAAATTCAACAGTTGATTATTTGCAAGCACAAAACGTACTAAACTTCCGAATCCAATTCATTAAACTCTTTGATAAATTTTTACCTGGTTTCCATCTTAAAATTTTCATTAAAAATGACGACTGTGAGGTTTTCGGGTATGCTGAAAGCGAATATCGGATTTAAATCTCCCACAAATAAGTATTTTTCCGGATATTAATCAATGTCATTTCTTCTGTTATTGCTGATGGCCACTTTGGTGCGCTCATACACGTAAACGCAACTCAGAGAAACTATGCACAAATGCGTGTGTACTAAGATGGCCACCAGCAATAACCTGAGAAATGATATTGTTTGGTAATTACGCATAAACCAGACCCTAACTTTCAAACACGCGTCTGTCAATTGAGGTACAGGAGCACAAAATGGGTATAATTTTCAAATATATTTTGTTTATTTTTTCACCCCCTTATAATAAAATATATAAGAATACATAAACTTTTTAGCAATAATTGTTTATTGCAAAAAAAAAAAAAATAATAAGGAATACGATTTATACTAAAATTGAAATAAAAAATAACAATAGTATCTGCACGAGTTTTCATTTTCTCTTTCTCTGTATATATTCTTCCCAACTCTCTGTCTCTAGCTTGCTTTTTACATTTGTTTATGCTGAAGAAAAAACAAACATTTCAGGGCGATGCTGAAGAAAAAACAAATATTTCATGGTGTCAAAATTATCTACAAAATTTTTTATTTCCTCTCTCTTGCTCGCTTTGTACATTTCTTTTTATGCAAAAAAAAACAGCATTTTATGGGGTCAACACTACCTACAACAGTTTTTATTTCATCTCTCTCTCTCTCTCGTTCTCACTCGCTTTGTACATTTCTTTTTATGCTAAAAAAAACCCATACATTTTACGGCGTCAACACTACCTACAACAGTTTTTATTTCTTCTTTCTCTCTCTGTCACGTGCTTGCTCTTTCTCTCTCTGTCCCTCTCTCTTTACATTTCTTTTTTCCATCACACTCTTTCTCGCTTGCTTGCTTTTTACATTTCTTTATATGCTGAAAAAAAAACCCAAACATTTTACGGTGTCAACATTATCTACAATAGTTTGCATTTCCTTGCTTGCTCGCTTCGTACATTTCTTTGTATGCCACAATATTTCACAACGTCAACAATACCTACTACATTTATTTCCTATCTGTCTCTCTCTCTATATATATCTCTCTTATGCCGAAAAAAAACATTTTACAGCGTTTTTATTTCCTCTCTTTTTCTCTCTGTATATATTCTTTTCAACTCTTTCTTTCTCTCTCACACTCTCTCTCTCTAACCATCTCTTTCTCTCACTGATTATTATAGGGGATTATGAGTATAACAGTCTTCAACTAAATACATAACTATTTTCTTTATTAATTAATAATTACAGATTTTTCTGTAATGAAAAAAAAACATAATGCCACAATAATTCCTTCTTAAAAAAATGAATTTTGTCTTTTTGTTTTATTTTTTTTTTTGGGGGGGGGGTTCCATTTACACAAACTGAGCAACAGCAACTCGTGGCTGAGTACAGTTAGTATATAATAAAATGATTGAGTGCAGAAATCCCCCCCTCCCCAGAACCAATTACCATAGGTTTGCAACAACGGATGCCACATACAAATATATTATGTCTAGAATATTAGCCACTATCTTATGTAACTTTAGAACAACATTTTAGACACATTTAGTCGTTATAATAAAATCCTACATTTCATCCTGGCATCACAACTGCACCATCTTTAGAAGTAGTAGTTCCTATTTTTCCCCTAAATATGAAGTCTTCCTACTCCTCCCCAGTTAAGACTGGGTGGAAATATTCTACAGATATTGCGTTTTTATCCTTCATAACTCATAGACATACCATAATCTTTCCCTTTTCTGATTCAAAAATAATAAATTCTCCCTTCTCAAATTCCGCCCATTCTCATTGGCTGAGAGCTGACAATTTTATTATTCTGGAATCTATCTCTTAATACATAAACGAACAATCCAGAACGCTTTAAATATGGCGACACTCTCTACAAGAGGCAATCGCTTTAAAAAAATTAAACCAAACACAAAAGCCGCTCATAAACAGAAAATTGAATGATTCCCCCTTCCCATAAAACTGCAAAAAAAAAAACAATATATATGGGCACCATTGCTTATCTTTTGATTTCGGAGAGGTTTAGCGAACCTTACATAATGTTAGTTTTTTGTTTTATTTTACTTTGTTTTATAACAAGATGTTTTTATATCTTTTTTCACATTTACTTTTAATGTGGGAGCCTTAAATTACTTACATATTTTCCTACAATTAGCTAAATTTCAATCGTATTACTTACCTTGTCTGCATTTGGTTTTTATAACTCAATAACTGCTTAAAATTAAGTTGACGCCCCAATATTTTATTCAGGTAGGTTTTAAACTAAATTACTTTACCTACTAGACCACTTATTTATTAAATGTTTGATTTTAGACCAATTATACTTTCTGTGCAGTATTTTGTTTACTTCTCTTTTCTGGGCTCATTATCGATACATTCGCTTTGTTTGTTTTTATGTAAATTTTTACCTTAGCTCCACCTCTACACTTTTCTTTATATTGACGACTTTTATAGGTTTTTGACTATGCTGATTAGGACAATCTTCTTTATATTTGGCATATACAAGTTGTTTTCGAGATATAAAGTGATTAAATCAGTGACCACCACATTTGTACATGCACGTGAAAAACAAATCTAATTCTATTCGACTGCCACTGCCCCCCCCCCAGTATTTTTTGTTGGTTTATATTATTTGCAAGTGGGTATCCTGACAACGATTATCAAGGTTAAATTTGGGGAAAATGTTTTAACCTCCCTCCCCTCACATAATGGTGTGTCTGTTCCGATAGCCATTCTTAACATGAGAAGGTTAGGGGTTGGGCAACAGCAACAACCATACTTTAATTTTTTTACGAGAAGGCATGCTTCCACCAGGCAACACCGGTTAATGGATCCTGCTAGTTTATTATTTTAGAAACAAAGCAGTACTTCTTTTTCTGCTTTTTTTTTTAAATTAGTTATTTGGTTCTCATGCTCCTTTTGTCTCCCTGTTTCTAGCCTTCTTTTCATGTTGACAGTGTAAGATGAGAAAATTAATGCATTAAAAATGCAAACCAGAACTAATAAATGAAATGAAATACTAAATAAAATAAAATCTTTCTCAATTTTGAATATAAATATTTCTTTACTGAATTCACAATGATTTAAAGTTTTGATTCTCTTTTAGTAGGTCTCTCCCTGATTCTACTTTCGCTTTTTCTCCTTCATATGCCCCTATTGAAAAGTCCAATAATGTCAAACGTGGCTATAAATTCGGAATAGGGGCATGTGAGCAAGAAAAAGCGAAAATAGAATCGGGGGGACATTTGCTACAAGAGAACCAAGTGAGCCTCCATTTAAGTGAAGGCCATCCAGCAATGTGTATTCTACTGTTTCACATTTTGTCATTTCTTTTTAACAAATAGAACACAAAGCAATTTTGCTTCTAAGTATATTTGTTTTCCATTAAATCATTATGCGTTCCACAAATGCTGATTGATCCATATTAATTCGATGCTATGACATAAATTTCTGAGGTAAGAAATTTGTGGATCCTTTAGTACACTGGCACTTAAAAGGTGTTCTGCTTCAGATTTCCATTCGTAATACCAATTTGCTTTGAACTTCAAAACGTTCAGCATGTCATAATCTTACAATGAAGTGCATTGTTTTACTGTCTACACAGATTTTAGATAGCTTTTTCGAAAAATTTAACCATAATCTTAATGTTTGTTCTCCGTTTATCTGAGATACTCTACTGGGGAATGTCAACCTATGTGTTCTCTGCTATTTTTGTAACTTTTGAGAGTGCCCCTCCTTCCACTAAAAGCCCAGCCCTTATATTAAACCTTTCTTTAGTTGAAAACGGTTAAATATTTTAATTGAACAAACGACAACGTGCACCTTCAAAATAAAGTTTATTTTCTTCTAAAGATTGCATTTGAAAAGGGCATGTAGCATATATATATACAATAAAAAATAAAAATAATCCTAAGTATTTGTTGCAAACAAAAATTGCAACAAACAGAAGCAGGAGCGAATTCTCATGGCTGGAGATTTCGAAATACACTTCCTTCCTGGTTTGTCCAATCAGAAGCCAGCTCTCAGTTTGCCTGAAAGGTGTGAGCCCCTAGATTGTCCTTATCTATATATGGTTCGTAACGAACAATGCCAACTCGCACAAAAGTCAAAGTAAAACCCACCGCCTAAAAAAAATCAGAAAGTAAAATAATATTTTTAAAATAAGAATAAACAAAGAAATTCACAAGACTGGAACAAGGCAAAATATACACTGCTTACAATGCAAAATAAAACTAATCGCAAACATTTAGCAGCTATTTAAAAACTTCAATACAATCTTAATTTTATCCAGCAATGAAGCTGTTATATTACTTGAAGAATTTGTTTGATTATTTTTAAATCGTTTAAGATTATAGTGGATGGTTGGTGTAATTTGAAGAGTCGTAAGAGATGGAAGATCGTCATTTTGTTCAGTTGACTCTGTATTTAACTGATTAGTTCAATCAGCTTAAATGAAAGAAGAAAAAATGTTCCATATGAATACCAACATCTTCAGTATAAGATTAACTTTATTTAATGTTTGCTCCAAACACGAACATAAGCATGTAAGGCTAGTTTGCTTAGCAAGCTTAAGAGTTTTGTAGTTTCACCTAATCTTGCTGTTTTCTGGCAAAGAATGAAAGCATGTTTTTAGTGTCTTATCTCCATGGCATCTTGTTCAGGAATTCAATTATATTTGTGTGTGAACCAAGCTGAGTTGGAATTAGAAAGGCTGAGAAATTTACATGTGCAGTTATTTTTTTTAAATTTGTTTATGGAACTGGCTCCAGACAAGGCATGAAACCACTTGATGTAAAGAGCTAACAAGAACAAAAGATGATAAGCGAAAAGACAGAAGATGCTTATTGGCCTTAGTCTTGAAAAGATCAAGTTATAGGTAGGAGGAAAAGTCAGCAAGAAGAGAGTTCCACAAGCCTGCAATTCTTGGAAAGAGGCTACTGGAATAGGAAGCTGTATTACTAAACAGTGAATTGATGGAGACCATTTGACTAATGAGTCAATCGATGCTGGAACACAAGAATCGGAAGTTATTAGCTAATCGCTTGTGTATTGCTGTAGGAGTCGAGGCATGTTTGTTTTAGTCAACTAAAGATAATGCAAAACCTTGTGTGTTCATACAGAAGAAATAAATCAGTCATGTAACGGTTACAAGATGTCCTGGTTGAAATGCATGTACTTTAGATTGCTTGTCCCTATATCCACCACCTAAAATTGTAATTTACTTTGTAAGTGTTGAAAATATAAGTTTAATGCAATATTTTAATGACTAAAGGACATCTTTCTGTATTTTTATAGCATTGCTCTGGTCTCCAAATTGGTTAGAGTTAGTTATTATCCCCTCCCTTTGATGTGATATGATGCAACAACTAAACTACTTATTTCAAATTATTTTTTGGCCCCCCCCCCCGACAAAAGGAGAGTGCACCTATAAATTCACCATTGTCCGTTCGTCTGTCCATACTTTTCTCAATAACTACGCCTTGGAATTTTTTGAAATTTTGCACAAGCATTAAACATGATATGAGTAAAAAAGTAACAGAACGGATTTTTCGGAAAATTGAAGGGCATTTGTTGCTGTGCACAGTTAATGAACTGGTTGGGTCAATGAGATAAGCATGAAGTTGTTGAAAGTCAGACGAAGTTATCTGAACATCAGTAAACTGAAGTAACTTGAACAGAAATGTTAATTGCAACCAGAAGCAGGAGTAGCTGACCAAGGTCACTAGTCACAGCTAACCAATGTAACAGCTGGACTTGTGGGCTATTAAAGTTTGCCCAAACTACAACATGTTCTGTTTGCTAAACTAAAATATAAATTGTGCAAGTAATTTTATATCATGTCTGTGTGGGCAATAGATAGAGGTCGATATCTGAAGAAACCGATAACAAAGCGACTATGTGCACATGTTGGAAGTGGGTTGCTTTTGCGAGTGCATTTGTAAAGGCTGGACAAAGTCAGTGTTGCAAGTAGCTTGAAGCAATGAGTGCAAGTGAAACTTCACTGATGTCAGTGCAAGTTGTTTGCAAGTTCATCTGCAAAGGAAGTTTGAAGTAACAAGTGTGAATGGATCTGTACAGTTTTTAAGTAATCCTATAAGTGTGATGTGGATGTTTGTAGAGTTTGACTAATCCTAACACCTGAAAATATCTTTTATCTTTACAAAGCTATAATCTGCCCATGCATGGAATATTCGTGCCAAATCTGGGCTGCTGTATCTACCATTAGTCGCTTCATCTTAGACAGGATCCAAAAAGAGTCCAAATCAAATAGATCCTACACTATCGGTCAAGTTCCAACCTCTGTTTTATCACAGCAATATTTTATCCCTGTGTGTATATACGGCATAAACGCGTTGCCACAATGGTTCTCATCACCGAAGTTAAGCAATGTTGAGCCTGGTTAGTACCAGATTGGTGATCATTTGGGAATTATCTCGGCATTTGTTTCCAATCGTCCTATACCTACACTTCACTTGCCACTGGTACTTAACAATGTTGACTCCAGAGAGGTGTGGTTGGAGATTGTGCACCTCCTGTCACAAAAATTTCATGCACAGGCACCCCTTCGTGGGTATCCATAGTCTGTCAAAGACTGAAGGAGCCCTTTTATTGTATCCCTGTGCCTATTTTACAAGTATTTTGTTGGAATGTTTTCTGATGAACTTGTAGCACTTGTACCCCCTCGATGTATATACTCCTAATGAATCAGACAAACAGCAAAATCCCACCCTTCATTTTTGAGGTTTCTAGATACTGGAAAGCCTTCTGTTCTAATAGTTTCTTCTCTCGGGCTACTAGACTTTGGAATTTTCTCCTTTTCCTGCTTCCCTGACTGTACTAACATGCAGAAGTTTAAATGACATCTTGCTGTTCAACTTCTCACAATCTTCTGTAAACATGGTCCCAAGTAGCAATATGTCTTGTTTGGGGGGAAAAGAGTAAAAACAAATGTTTTAAATCCATCATGTACTGTATTGATGAGTTGGTGATGTGTGATCATGTTGTATTAACGAGAGGAGCTGATACATGTGTGTGTGTGTGTGTGTGTGTGTGTCAGTCAGTCAGTCATTTCAGTCAGTCATTTCAGTCAGTCATTTCAGTCTCCATACTGGTCACCACTTGTTGCAGGATGCAGGTCGCCCACAACAACTTTTGAGAGGAACATAATGTAGCAGTGACAATGCATAAGGTGAGGCATCAGATATAAACTTATATCTGAATAAATGTTCATGGATTTCTTCTAGGCAAAGAAACACACATGGGTTTGTATGATATAGCCAGCAGGTGGTGCAACTTCCAATGTACATCTTCCTCAGCTATGGATGCTGATTATACATTAAATCAGATCAACTCGTGAAAAATGGCTGAAAACAAAAGACCACCTCTTATTACTTACTCAGGAATGATTGGATTCATTAATGTCATTTGCATGAAAGCATCACTTCGTGTAGATTTCTACCTTCACACAAAATCACACAGCGATGTGATGCATTCCAGTGACATTTCTTGTGCATTTTCTACCCTGTGTACAAAATTAGGTCCTGCACTTCACTGACAGGGTTTCTTTTTCATCTAGAAAACTAATTTCTCAATTACTACAAAAAATGTATATATTTTTTTGATAATAATGCTTAGATTGTTTTAATCAACAATAATGCGGTCTCTATTCGAAATCTTCATATTTGTTTTGAGTATAAAAACATTTTCAAAAGGGAAAACTGTTTGAGGTCTAAGAAAGAAAAAAAAAACTGCATCAAAATTACATTTTCAACCAAGAAAAGCATTTTAAAATGAGAATAATTTTTCAGGATAAAAACATACAATTTAACACCGCTCAGTTTTTTTTTTTCATCCCAATTTGGGCTGAAACACAATATTGACAAGATTATCCAATTGAAGCGGATTCAGTTTTTAATTTATCAAGATTTAAAACATTTGTTAAAAAGTTTTATGAAATAAGTGCACACAATAAAACATTATTTAAAACATTTTTGCTTTTTAATTCTCATTCTCAACATAAAATAAATAAGTGTGGACTATTTTCATTCAATTTGTAACATTAATTTAACAATTTTCAAACTAAAAATTAATTCAACAATTTCCAAACTAAAAATTAATTTAGCAATTTTCAAACCAAAAAGCAAACAACAAGAAACAACAAAACATTATGCCTATCAATGTTTTTTGTAACATAAATTGAGCTCCCACCTTAATTTTATTGACAGGTGCTTTTTTTATTTTACTAAATTGGACTTGCAAAATTTTAACCTTATTTCACTGATTCAACTAAAAACAATGTTAATTTGGCTATTATTATTTTATGCTGACAAATTAATGGAGATAAATTATATCTATTTTATACTATTTTATATTATACTAAGAATCAAAGGTTTATTTTGTTATTAGAAAAAGTGTATCGTAGCAAGGAAACCAGACAAGAATTTAGATTTAAGCAATGTGTATTAATAATGATTGGATATAAGAATGTGATGTGGGTTCATCAGGATGGATGGCCCTCAGTGTCATCGTAATGTTGTCGTTGGCCCTGTTGTATCAGGTGTGGCTGGAACGTGATCAACAGGGATCAGTGGTGAGTGAACGGTTGATGGGGACCATGCGAGTTATTTGCAATTGACGGTAGTAGTTAAATAGATTGGCTGTCAAGGTGGAATGAATAAGTCATCTTAGTGTAATGGAGTCAGGTGAACACTAGCTAATCTCTTGATCACTTGCTTATGATTAGCAAGCATGACTGTCAAGTGGCAGGATCCCAGTGTGACCAAGCCACTGAAAAGCAGTGTGTGTAGACAGTTATAGAATTATGGCTGAAAAATGGTTGTTGGATTCAGAAAACTGTTTCTTTTAGATTCTGTTTATGCCACAGTGAGTAGAGCTATGCACAATTTTATGAGTATGTTCTCCAACTTTAATGCATCATGGTGTTTAGAAAACAAATCCTAATTAAACAGTTTGTAGCCACTAAACTGAGGCACATTTGGATGCTGTTCATCATCATAACATCAGAGAGAGGGCCTCTAAGATGTTACCAAACAAAATGAAATCTAAAAGTCGTAACAGTTTAATAATTTATTGAGTGTTTTTTCATTTTGAATATGGCACATAGATTTACGCTTTTTGATGCCCAATCTTTTTTATTTGTTTTTTAAAAATTTTTTTGAAACATTTAAAAATAATCAACATTGAAAATTATTACTTCCGAATTCTCTCTTGAATGAAAAAAATATAGCTAAAATATAAACAAAGCATTTTTATTAAAGGAAAATAACTTTTTCAATTTTAAATAAAGTTTGTTGTCACATGGAATGAGAAATACATAGAAACTGTTATGAACCTGACAGGATATGTTTCTGTTAAAATTTGTGTTGAGCAATTATTTGCTTGTATTGTTCCATGTATTCATTTCCCCTTAAAATTGAGATAAGTTCTTTCCTTTACTTTTTCAGCATTATACAACATGAACCAAAAAAGTCATCATTTTAATATTAACTAATTTGTTTTGAAATAAAACAAATTAAACAATACACATGGTTTAGTTTTTTGGTTCAGTTGTACAATCGGGAATGTAGAAAAGGATGAAAATGGTTGATTGTAAAATGTTTACTGTTTTTGAAAAAGTTTTATATTTTTCATTAGTTTTATTGTTTAGAATGAATAGGAATCATTCCCATTGGTCAGTAACGTTGACTTTTCACTCTTATGCAAATACTTGTTTATTTTTATTTCAAGGGATAGCAAAAAACAAACAAACAGTAAGCTAAGGGAAAGAAAGAGAGTAGCTTATACAAGCTCATAACTCTTTCAGTTTGGTTGATCACATCTTTAGCTTCCCACAAGTGCAAGATTATAAAATTGTTATTTTTTTAAGTAATTTATTTTTATGTGTTTCATTTATATTTTATTGTAAAATGTCTACTTTTATAACCGATATAATAGAAATAGATTTTTGCATAAAGGCTTATAAAAACGATGTTCTACACACAAAATGCTAATTTTTCACTCTCTCTATATGAGCACTATATTGTAAAATCATGGTCTAAATATGCTAACCAGCAATCTGTAGTATTTTATACCAGAAAATTTGCTTCAATGCCAAAAAGACCAAAAAATAATAGTGGCCTTTATTCCAGTATCTTGTTCAAATTTTTCATTTAAACAAAAAAATAAATGTTTAGCTTTTTTTTTTTTTTTTTTTTTTTTTTTCAACAAATTAAAAAGCAAAAATGAAGAAGTTAAAAACCTGGTCAATAATTTAATAGCTAACAAAATGAACTTATCGTGATAGAGAAATATTTTGAATAAAGTTCAAATTTATGTTAAAAAGGAGCATACAGCTTTATTCAAAGAAGAAATACAAGAAAAAAAATCTTCAAAATTTGGGAAAATGCCAAACAAAATAGGCTATATATTCTAACGATCTTTATACTACAATTGAATCAGTAACTTTTAACAATTATTTCTTTTAATAATTTTTAACATGACAAACCTTACAAAAAAGATGAAGTGCTGTCTTGTACACAAGTGAAAAGAAAAAGAAAAACTGCTATAAATTTGAGTTTGTGTTGTAATTGATATTGCACTAATTTTACGTAACACCACAAAGTATTGCATCAGAATTTCAAGCTATATTCGTTTATCATATGTAACAAGTTGTGGTCTAGATGCAGAGAGAAAAATAAGTCGAAGAACCCCACCCCCTCCACTCACAATGCCCTGATTCTGGAATTGGCAGCTAGAAATAATGATTTTCATAGCTGTGTAATGAAAATATCACTTCTAGCCAAAAATAGTAACAATTTGAAAAGACTGGGTCCAGAAGAGTGGTATAGGGATGGAAAATACATGGGCAAAATATGAATTTACTCCCAATAAGACAAATCTAAACAGGACGAATTTATTAAAAAACTTCAGACATCTGAAATATCCTAACATTGATAATGCTATTTAAACATTGCTGAGAATTAATTAAAAGCAATTGAAACAGTGAATTATTTAATTGTATTTACAAGAAATAAAAATAACATCAATATTTATAATCAGATAAGCTGTTGAGTAATTAATGTAAAAATATGTTAGTGGCTTCAATATAATGACCGTACAATAATCAGATAGATGTGTGGTTGCGAACTGGAAGAAAAGAATCCATTAATTATATTTTATCAAAAACTTGGTGATTGGTGAGATCATGTACTCGGTGTCTTGAATGTTTCAGCCATATACAGTGTGCGACCTCTTACATCAACTCCATAATGCGTTTGGATATACTGAGCATTTTCTGAAATGTGTGATAAACTGAGAAATGCGATGCAACTTAGCTGATGTGAATCCGTTGAACTAAACTGCACGGATATCAAGTGTGAAACATTACTTGTTTTTGATCACCTTGGAGTCTGGAACACTCACAGTACCTTAAATAATAACGAGGTGAAAAAAAAAAGAAATAACATGTTTCAACTGGTTTTATTTTATATACATGAAAAAAAAAAAAAAAAAGTTACAATAAAGAAGGCATTTAATTGTGTTGACAATAACTACACTCACCATAACCATTCACCCATACATTTTTACTATTGTTAGTGGTGCGTCTACCAATAACCTCTCCAGGGTCCAAAAAATGTCTCCAATTTAATAGGTCTCATACTGTCAACCAAGCTCCAACCTCTCTCTCATCATTGCAAATGTCGCATCCCTGTGCTTATTTTCCAAGTACTTTAATGGAACGTGCTCTCAACTCATAGCGCTTGTGACTCCTTAACGTTAACTCTGCAGGTGGCAAATTCCCAGCCTCTGAACTGCAGAGGTTCCTAGATCCTGAAAAGTTTTCTAATCTAATAGTTTCTTCCCTCGAGCTCCTAGATTTTGGAATTCTCTCCCTGTTTCCTCTCCACAGTGTGTCCCTGTAAGCATAATCCCAAATAGTAGTCTCTTATATCCAAGTGGCAATATGCCTTGTTTCTAGTAAGTTAAAAAAAAACACAGAAGTGCTCACATCTATTTGGTAGGTGGTAAAGCTATATTCACTTGTGATAAGGTCAACTTACAGTTAACAGGGTGGATAGACCTTTGACTGAGGTAAGGAGCAAGTTGGTTTAGCTTTACCGAGAGACAGAATGAATTTGATGCATCCAGAAATGACTTATCGATGTATGTATGCGTCCTCTGCATCCCCTGTGCAATGCTCAACAGGTGGGAATTCCAATACTTTTCCATAGTCCATTTTGAGTGATGACCTAGTTACTAGAGCGACATAATAAAACACAATCTATTGAAATAATTAACAAAACAAGTTAGTGAATAAATCGATGCAAAGAAAAAAAAGAGATAATAAATTTGCCCCTGAACTCTGCTCGCAGAAATCGATAATATTTTTTCAATAAATATGAATTTTTTTATGCCCACAGACAGTTATGCTTCATGTTTGTGCAATCATCAGTGTAGGGGTAATTACTGCCAGTTGGGAGATTTGAACCCAGTCACAAAGTCACCCTTGACTTTGTATGTTGGTATTCAACCTTCAGGCTACCAGAAATTAACACAAGAATTTGAAGGAAATTATCAAGGCCCGGAAGCCACTTATCCTTGAGTGGCTTCCGGGCCTTGATAAGTGGTGACCACCGTGTAAACAAACAAAAAAAAAAAAAACCAAACAACTATGTATAAATGCCAAAGCAGCGGACATATCAGAGATATTCAATAACAGGATGTCAAATTATTGCATTTGCACTTAAGTTGATCGTTTTTTCTTAATTCTCTAAAAAGGACTCAACTTGATTATCGTAAAGGGGTTTTATATTCATGTTATTTGTTAAATATTAACATGTATATGGATTTAGCTCACATGGTAAATAACACTGGAGAGGTATATGTTTTGGTTTCGATTTTAGCTGATGGCACTCAACTTAAGAGGTATATCTAGTAAAAAAAAACAGGGAAAGAAGAGCGCTCGATACATTAGTAGAGCTAAATAGGTTATATTATTTCAATCTCTGGTGTATTTACTTAAATCATTACAAGTTGTTTCTATAGATGGGATAATAAAATTATCCAGTCTGTCTGTCGTCAGACGATTTAAGCCAAAAACAAAAATATTTTGTATTTGATATATGTGTGTGTGTCTCCTGTTACACAAGAGGTACTAAATACAAAACTACTTAACGAATGAGAGAAGGGAAATCATCCCCTCCCCCCGCGTCTGCATTACATGAGACGTTTTTTTTCTTTTCTGCTTTTTAGATTGATTTATGTTTTCGTTTCTTTCCATTTTTTTTAAATCTTATCTTCAGTAAATGTCTTTGATGTGTTTTAACACTGAAAAATAATATACTTTGCGAGTGTTTGCACAAATATTCAAATAATTTTTTTTCTTATTTTTAAACTTTCCAATTTAAAACATTTTCTTTCTTACTAGTTTTCTTTTTAACGTCATTGATAAAAAATGTTATTTTATGTGAATATAATTGCAAATATTCACAAAACAGCTTTTCCATCATTTTTGACAGGGTGTACACTAGTACTGAATAATAGTCACTAAGTGATGATATTTGCAACTTAAGCGACAACAGTTTCATTTCAGAAAATTTAATGATGCGTTTGATAAACTATCAAATATTAAAAAATTGAATTTTAACAATTATTATTGTTTTTTAGTTTCAGATTATGAAAAATATTTTTTTATATTTTTATTTACAATTTATTTGTATTTTCTTGCATAAAAAAAACTCATTCCATTCCTTTAGAAGAAACAACTGTGTTTAGTAAATCCACGGTATCGGATGAAAAAAGTTACATCATGAAACCTGGAAACCATATACAACACATTTGCATACCTTCTATCTTTTCTTGATGGGCCACACACCAGTGCAGACTATTTTATACTACCACCCCGTACAACGATTTCATATTTTTTTCAAATTAACATTCCTCCTGGTTACATACCTTGAAAAATCTGCTGTTCATGAACTTTTCATACTGATCAGACTGGTATCACACTTTCTCAGACTTGATTTTATTAGACAACATTTCTCAAATGAGTAGTCTTATTATTTACATATTTTAACTGCTGTTCTCATTTGCCTTACGTTCACAACATTTTGGCCATTGAACTCTCGTCTTCTTCAGATGTCTTTTGTCTAGTCAGTTAACTTTTCATAATTTCAAATCAAATAATTTATAAAATTTATTCAGCATTCAATGCTTTCTAGACATTTCGTATATCAATATTTTGGGGGGTTTTCACAAGGCGAGCACGACAGCCATTGTGAACTATTCTCTTCGACTTTGTTATAGTCATATAACAAAGTCGAAGAGAATAGTTTGCAACATGTAAATGATATTTATTCATTAGGTTATTCATAAGTTATTTGTCTGCCTTCTCATGAGAGCAACCTTTAAGACCAGGTAAATTTTAGTGTCAGGCAGCCAACAGCTTGCAGGTTAGGGAGAGATGCAAAAGTAGTACAATTAGCAATGGCAGCATCATACATGATGGGAATTGATATTCTCCCTTACTTTTTTCTTTATAAAAGAGGAGAATTGGCTTAATGTAGAATATTACATGTACGCTCATAATAAAGAATAGCCCAATATCATATCTCTTTCTTTTTTTTTTCTGCAGAGATCAGAAAATCGGTCTAAATTTCATTTGTTGTAATGGAAAATGAAAGGATTTCATAAATGAAATGTATTCTATATTATTATAAATTTCCAGAGAGTACATGTTTTCCTTTTTATCACCTTACTACTCCTGCACTGTTTCTTACTCCTTCTCTTTCTTGTTGGAGCTACAAAATAATTTCCTTCAATTTATTGTAAAGTATGATGTATCTTTTGAAGGCCGAGAGGGGGGGGGGCTTGATACCGTTTGCAAAGGACGAATCATGTGATTTGAGTAAAGATCTAAATATAATTTTTTTTTCAAATATTTCCTGTTTGTTTTCAAATTAGATTGTATCGAAATAAAATATTTTTTTAAACATTTATGTAGTATTAACAAAAATAAAAAATAGGCGAGTTATCAATAAAATTTGCTACTGAGCTAAATAACACAAGTTTTGTTTGTAATTTACATTTAAAAGAAAGATGGCTTCCTTACGAAAAATATACTGAACAGGATTTGCAAAAAAAAAAACTCTCGCTTCCTTTATTTTGTCCTTTAGTCCTCACATTCTATGGGCAATGTTTCTGGCAAAGAGGAAAAAATTACTGTTTTCTGGATTGAAATTTATCCATATAACACTCATCGTTGGAGAGTTTTTGACCTTGAAGTAGTATTTTTTTAACTCATTACATTAAGTGACTGCATGTTTTGTCTGGAGTGATTTCCATTAAAACAACAATAAAAACAAATCAAAATGCTGGAGGATAGCCACTATACAATGCGACAGAATGGAGTGTGTAAATATCTTTACTGATCCATCTGTAAAAAGGTCAGCTTAAGACCTACATGAAAGATAATTAGTTGGTTAGTTTAATTTTATGGCATATGGGAGATTTGAAATACTCAGTTGTTATCAATATTTTAGCAGACCTAGATAAAGTAAAGTCCTGATAGATAGAGGGCATTTAGATCCCCTGTGTGGATGGTGCAGTCAGAAGCCAGCTAAGAAAATCTAGCTCCATATTTAAGATAAATAAAATATATCTTAAATTAAAATTATTGCCTTCTTCTTAGATGACCTTGAGGGAAGGGGAGTGAACATCTTCAACACCGATTCACTAAAGATAAAAACCTCATTAGTAAAAATAATTTACAAACTTCTGCTTTCTTTTGTGTCCACTGAGAATTTGTTTTTTTCATTGTCCATTATTTCCGTGTTCCCTTTTCCATTTTACCTTTTCCTCTTGTTCTGTTAGTTCTATGATTTTTCTCAAATTTTATTTATTGGTTGCTGAAATTACCTCAAAGTTTTTGTAAGTTTTTTGTAAATATTTAAAAAATTATTTCATTAGATTTTGCTTAAAATCTGAAAATAAAAAGCAACAAAAAAAAAAAACTAACACCAAAAATTAGAATTAATGATTATTTATATAAAATGAGTAATGGTGCCTCCAGGTAATATTTTGTTTTACCCCGCTCCTCCTCCTAGAATTGTAAAATGTCTCCCAAATTAAAAAAAAAAAATGCACTCTTTCACAAATACAGGGTGGCACATAAATCATTTGGTCTTAAAAAGAGCCTTTGTTTGTGAAACTATAAATGTAAACTTTATTTTTAAACTTTCAAATAAATTGTTGGAACACTTTCTATCTTACACTTTGAGATTTTTACTGCTAATTCTTTTGAAGCATTAAACAATATAATTTTGAACAGAATAAAAAGGAGGGAGATGACCTCTTAGCCTTGGGGTATCCCCCCCCCCCACACACAAATACACTTTTAAAGGGTAATTAATATGATAAAAGATGCTGGCAGAGAGAGGAATCCTTTGAAGTTTTCAACAGAGACAAGATGGACCAACCAACCTCACCTCCCCCTTTTTTTTGAGTTGGCTTTGTGCCTAAATTTTTTATTCATTTTCCATTTCTTTTTCTGTGAATAAAAAAATTAATATCTCAAAGTGTAGTATTTGTTTTGATACTACACTTCAATTTTTTATCCTCAGTTAAAGGAGGAGAAATCCTACACGACTGAGACAATTTTTTTTGTTCCTTTTTCCCCCACATAAAAAAATGAGCCCGGTGTCTAACTCTGCCCTCGTGGGGAGGCAAAGTAAATAGGAACATAACATAAATCCAAATAAAATTCCAATCTTAAAAGTAAAATATTTTATTTTAAAATGCTAAAGTGATTTCTGCGCAACCCTGTATATAAAAAATACATTTGCCTCAACCCCAACTCCGAATGTCTTTTTGCCTTGGAGTGTGTACACAGTTAGCAACATGTGACAGAGACATTGACGATTTTCTCAGAAATAGATCAATATGAATTGAAATAATGTTTTATTGATGAAGTCCATTAATATATTAAGTTTAATTATGTTTGTCTTTTTGAGTTCTCCTGATGTTTGCTTTAATACATACAGCAAAACATAATAGCAGAAAAGGATCGATTTCTCTATAGCAACATGTGTTGTGACTGGCTGAAAAAAAACAACAAAAAAAAAAAAAACAAACAAAATAGCCTTTAAATATTTAGATCGCTTCAAAAAGAATCATGTTCAATTATTAAAAAAAAAAAAAAAAAAATCTTCAAATTTTGGAATCCCTCTTTTTAATGTGTAAAATAGCAATTTATATTAAACAAGTAAAATACCCTTCACAGGATGAATAAACTTAATTAGTCAAACCGGACAGTTTTGCATCACATTTTTCTTGTTCTTGTTTCATGGAAATGGCTCCAGACAAGGCATCAAGCCACTGGAGTTAAGGAGCTAAATATATATACATATATATATATATATATATATATATATATATATATATATATACTTCAAGGTAAAATCTAGCCAACGATAAATGTTAGATGGATAAATTCTAACGCAGAAAACGGCAATTCTTCCCTCTTTGCCAGAAACATTGCTTATGAAATGTGAGCACTAAAGACAAAATAAATACATGAGAAGTACAAGGATGCTAAAAGTAAACCCATGGTCAACTTATTTTTGTCTAACCACTTATCACAGAGTGGCCTGAAGACCACTCTGTGATAATGATGATAATGAGTATAATGTAGTGGTATAGCAATCGTTAATGGTGTAAGTTGAATACAATTTGATTATTTAAATCCATATCTAAAGAAATGGCAAAAACACTAGAGGATGACCTCCAATCTGTAGTGGAATGGGGACAAAAATAGATGGTCACATTCAATGCTGCCAAGACTAAACTGGTTTCCTTCAATAATTACAAGAAACCTTCTCTGCCACCAATAGCAATGGCTAGTGACGCTTTATCTGAGAATACATCTTTCAAACTGCTTGGCCTAATGTTCACAGGAAACATGAGTTGGAACAATTACATTGAAAGCATTGCCAGGGCCGCTGCAAAGAAGGTAGGCTCTGTCTACCATGCTAGAAAACTACTAACACCCAAAAGTATTCTGTACCTCTATAAGGCCACCATTCGCCCATGTATGGAGTATTGCTGTCACATTTGAGCTGGTGTATCTGCTACTAGTCTCTCGCTCCTAGACAAAGTCCAAAAGAGAGTCGCCAATCTGATAGCCCCTGAACTGGCATCTAAGCTTCAGCCTCTGTCCCATCGACGAAATATTGCATCCCTCTGCCTGTTCTACAAGTATTTTAATGGTGAATGCTCTGGCGAACTGCAGACACTTGTGCCCCCATGACGTAGACACTCTCGACAAACCTGACAGGAAGCTAAATCACACCCCCACACAGTAGAGATTCCTAGATGTAAAAGATCTTTTTACTCCAGTAGTTTCTTCCCCAGAACCGCTAGACTCTGGAATTCCATTCCAGGCCCCTGCTTCCCCAACTGTACTGATATGCAGAAGTTCAAGTGTAACGTGAACCGACATCTTGCTGCCCAAATCCCAACATAGTAGTTGTTGTTGCCCCTGATAGTAGCCCCCTACACCAAAGTGGCAATGTGCTTTATTTGGGGTGAAAATGTAATAAAAAAATTTTTTTTTTTTAAATTAGGTGATGCATTTTTTTTATTCCTTGCAACCTTCCTGCAGAATAGACGTTGTGAATCTATCTCAGTTCTATCGTTATTTTCATGGCAACTGCTCATCTGAACTCCAGTCTGTGGAACACAGTTCCATTGGCTTGCTTTTCGGCTGACTATTTCAAGTCTAATGTAAACAAGTTTTTTTTTGTATTTTTAGCTGAACATACAGACATTTGTCTTTTATAGATGAACACAAAAACTGACATAGGTCTGCTTTTGTTGGCAAAAAGGTCCAAAATGGCTTTTTTTGTCGTTTATCATTTTTTCCTCATTTTCTTTTGAAGATATCAAAAAGTACTAGGAGCCGGTGTCGGAATTTTTTATCCAACTCCGAATCCTTAAGTCCAATAAATCAATTAAGTTTTCCTGTTTAGTTTTACCAGTTTTTACTTTTTCTTTTATTACATTTTAACCCCAAACAAGGCACATTGCCACTTTGATGTGCTGGGCTACTATCAGGGACCTAAGTTGCAGGGGTACCTTGTAGAGAGTTTAGCAGCAATGTGTCTGTTCACATTACACTTCTGCATGTCAGTACAGTTGGGAAAGCAGAAACCCGGAAGAAAATTCCAAAGTCTAGCAGTTCTGGGGAAGAAACTATTAGAGTAGAAGGCTTTCTTACATCTAAATATCTCTACTGTGTAGGGGTGGGATTTTGCTGCTTGTTGGGTTTGTTGGAGGTATTTTCGTTGAGGGGGTACAAGGGCTTGTAGTTCGTCAGATCATCCACCATTAAAATACTTGTAAAATAGGCAGAGGGCTGCAACATTTGATCGATGGGACAGGGGCTGAAGCTTAGATGAAAGTTCAAGACCTATCAGGTTGGCGACTCTCTTTTTAACCCTGTCCAGGAGCAAGAGACTAGTAGCAGATGCTCAGCCCAAATGTGACAGCATCTACCACTAGTCTCTCTTTCTTAGATAAAGTTAAAAAAAAAGAGTTGTCAATCTAATCGGTTCCACTTTATTAACTAAGCTCCAGCCCCCATCTCATCGCCGAAATGTTGCATCACTGTGCCTGTTTTACAAATATTTTAATGTAATGTGTTCTGATGAACTCGTTGCACTTGTGCCTCCTCGCCTTACATATCACTGACAAACCCGCTTATCAATAAGATCTCACCCCTTCACTGTTGAGGTCCCTAGATGTCAAAAAGCTTTCTATTCTAATAGTTTCTTTCCTTGAACAGCTAGACTTTGGAATTCCCTTCCTGCTATCTGCTTCCATAGTCATACTGATATGCAAAAATGAAAATGTAACATAAGATGTTGATCTTGCTAATCTTTCCTAGAAATAGTCCCAAATAGTAGCCTTTTACGTCCAAGTGGTGATATGTCTTGTTAGGGGTAGACATGAGTAAAAAAAAAAAAAAAGAAAGAAATAAAGCTCGTATAGTGTATATGTGAGTATATTTATCATACAAGTGAATGTTAAACATAAAAATAATGTACATGAAAAGTAATTATAAAATGCTGAATAGATGTGGGAGGCTGGTATATAGATCTGCAGAATAGATTTCCACATAAGTCAAGGAGTCGGAAGTTAGAGTTGGAGTCGCAGATATCAAAGAAGTCGGAGTCGGCATCCTAGGAATTCTAGGAGTCGGAATCAAACTTTTGCTGAAATATGGCTATTGACTAAAGCGTTGAATATGATTAACAAAATATCATAACAGACATGAAGTTCATATTATTTCGATTCTTCAGATTACTGTTCTCATCTTGAGTGTCATTTTCACAATGTTCTGGTCGATGTAACCTTCGGCCTTCTTCAGGTTTATCTTGTCGAACTCAGGTATGTTTCTGTTAGAACTCGAAAATCTGCACCAAATTTTGAATGGAATGCTTTATTTAATTCACGAGATTAGCATGCTCTCATCTGTTCACAAGATACACCTGAAGAAGGTCGGAGGTTACATCGATCGGAACATTGTGAAAATGACACTCAAGATGAGAACAGTAGTCCAAAAGAATCCAAATAATATGAATAACCAATCCTCATCTCCTAAATTCAGAAACGCTACATGAAGTTTTTCTTTTTTAATTTGCATTCACTTAAAAATAAAATATACCAAACGGGTTAGATCAACCTATTTTCATGATTTATTTTGAGATTTTTAAATTAAAATATTTTTCTACTGAGATAAAGTTGATGTTCCACACTTGATTTACTGTTAATAATAGTTCACTTGAAATAATGTCTGTCAAGATTTATAATATGAAGAAAAAATATCTGACTTATCGTTATGGATTAAAATATGCCCTTAAATACCTAATATATCTAATATATTTTGTTTTTAGTTAAATATTGCAAATTGGGCGATTTCATTTTTAAAACAGAAGTAAGATTGGATTTCTTTAGTTTATTATGTAGAAATTCGATAAAAAAGAATGACAAAATTAAAACGATTTTTTTACACTCCTATCTCAATGTTGTTGTAACAGAGATCTCCTCCAGTCAATGTCTCCACATGCAATGCTGAGGTAGTTTTAACATCTAAAGCTCGAAAATAGCTAGCAAATACAAAATTAAGAGTAATATGGGGTTCAGGGTTGATAGCAGAAATTTATTGGGTTATTTTTTCCCAGGCAAGTGATTAAGCGACATATAAGAGACTGAGAATCATTCAGTTTTACGATACATTAAAATAGATTACATTAAAATAGATTACATTAAAATAGTAATATGGAGTTCATATTCTGTGTGATTAAACATCTGAGTACTTCAGGCTGAGGTTGAAATGAGTCGTTTTTAAAGTTTCTTTGACAGTCCAAAATTTTATCCACGACACCATTGGTTCAAGTAAAGCAGGAAAAATCTTAGTGTTTATATAAACAATATCAGAAGTCCAAGATTGCTTCATTTACTTCCAACAGTGCTCAGCTACAAAATGGAGGAGACATATCTCATCTACACTGTTTTGCTGTATCACAGCTCTTCAGTATGATTGGACTTACAATGAACTATGGTTAATAGTTAAAAATCTTTATAAAGGATGATATGTTAGAAAGTTTCAATGATCATGTTATAATAAAGCAATTAGTTTAAATAGTTCAGTTCATTTTCTTGTGAAAAGAAAAAGATGCAATACTAAAGAAGTTGATGGCGATAAAGTTAGCTAGTGTCAATTTTGACAAGCGTCACATTGACTGCATGATAACGCAGATCTGTAAAACAGTCGTTCCCAAGGTTAAATGAAAGATCAGTGATGTCAAGTTGGGGCAAGGGGCGACAGGTCAAATGGTAGACAAAACAGGAGCAAACAATGACAAATAACTTCAGGATTTTTGAACTGTGAAAAAACTAAGGTTTTCAAAGCAGTCTGTCTGTGGAAGCCATGCAAAGAAGACATCGCCAGTAATGTAGAAAACTTGTGATTTAAACGGAATTTCAGTAAGTTGGGAAATAATTTTAAGAAATAGACAATTGACTAAGATAACATTAGTCTCTCTCCTTACCTGAGTCCATTCTTTCCTAATAAAACCTTGAAGAAAACTCGGTGAATGTCTCTTGGTGTATTACTTTCAGCATAAAAAGCATATTGTACAGCAGACTCTAAACAAAATGGCGACAATGAAATAAATACCCCACGCATATAATAGATATGCATATGTATATAAAAAACTTTATTATTGAAAATGTTACAATAAGAAATGAGTGTAACTATTTTATTAACGGACATGTAATTCACAGGTTACTGAAATCTGATTCAAACAAAATGAACCTTTGAATGTTACCTAGCTTTCCGACCTCTACCAATGACAGCATGTATTCTTTGCTAAGCTGGAGAAGAATGTTCTTGATGGAAAAAACAACAAATATATCTTTATGCATATTTCTCTATCGCTCAAATATAATCTATGCATGAAACGCAATATGTCTTTTGATAAAAGATAAAATCCTGTTGTGGTAAATTTAAAGGTCAGTTAAATTTCTGTGGCTGATGTGGAGAATCAAAATTTGGATTGAAGTGGGGGAAATAGTCTTGAACTTACCTTATTGTCACCATAAATCAGCATGTGACAATGGAAAATGGTGTGACTGGTATGTTTTGCTTCTGTCAAAAATGTGTTTAATAGAAGAATTTTAGCATTTGTAGAACTAAAATATTTGAACAATGAAGATCAGTATTGAAATTGGTAAAGAAAAGTATCCCATGAAGGGAGGGGACATATGTCATCAACTAATATTATTTTGATGTATCACAGCTCTTCAGTATGGCTAGATATATAAGTATTTGGCACTTATACAAAACAAGGCTTTGTTATTGTCAGAATTTTCTGGTCAATTTATGAAAACTGTTGAAAAGTGTTGAACAAGTTTCATGTTTTTTTTTTTTCACTCGCTAATCTTTTCAATGAAAAATATATTTTTTCTGTTATTTTTTTTTTTCTTGTTCAAATTAAGATACAGATTTTTTATAATAAACCAATGATAGAAAATGCCATTAAAAAAAAATGACGTTAACTGCTACAATTTGATTGGTTCAGTCTTTTAGCACTTTTCGGCGTTTTATGTCAACTGCTCAAAAAAAATCTCATGATAACACACTCTTTATTTTGCATAAGTAATGAACTTTGCTTGATAAGTAAACATTCTTTATAAAGGATGATGTTCGGATTTTTCAGTAACCATTTTAATGGAATTAAAGATGATGAAAGATGAATTATGTTGCATTGTAGTACATTTGAAGGTCAGTTAAATTTCTGTAACTGATGTGGTGAGAACTTGGTGGAAACAGTCTTGTCTTACCTTATTGCCATCATAAAAAAACTTGTCTCTACTTGGTACCTAGTACCTGGATGTGAGAAAGAACAAGTATTCACTGCAATGAGAGTATGTGTAACAACTATGTTTAATCGGTATTTGTTTTGCCATCCATAAAAGGCAGGTTTAATAGAACTTGTCAAAAGCATTTTAGCATTCAAAGGTTTAAAATCATTGAATGATAGAAATCCATCTTGAAACCAATGTTCTTGGAGAAAAGTATACGAGATAAATATAATGAAATTCTAGTGACATTATCAGTATTGAAAACTTTGTTGGAGAAAAGTCTATTGCATGATAAAGATTTAGTGGCAAACCCATGACACCTGAGAAAAGTATACCAGTTAACAAAGTTCCAGTGACAAGCATGTTGTTTCAGTCAACAGAGACCATATTTCTCTTTTTTATTTCTTTTTTTAAGTTGCAACTTGAATGCAATTAGATTGGTTTGCCTGTTTTGTAGCTTATTTAATGCTGAAACGATTAATTATGCCATAGTTTTTCATATTTTCAAGAGTTCTTCATCAGCTTCCGAGGTTAATGCATTTTGACACCTATTTTTAACTGACTTTGTTTGTCTTGGAATGACTGAAGTTTCTGGGTGCAAAGGTTGCATAAAATAGGATGAAGTCTTGAAACGAGTCAGGTTGGATAAGGTTCCTGGAATTGATTATTATCTCTGCAAACTGTATTTAAGGTTATTGTACATTTTTGTAGCCTTGTTTTATCTAACTCTTGGTTTAGGAACGGATCTATTCCTCATTACTTTACTAGGAAGATTATGTAGCGGATTTGCAAGAGCAAAGATGGTGGAAATGAGATTAGTAATTTTTGATCCTTAACAATGTTAATCACAGAATTTAAGAATTTTAGCCAAGATTTTAGTAAATTGTCTGCAGATTGTCTTACCTCGCCTGATTACTCTTAAGTCTTGTGTTGTGAAGGGTAGGACTATCTAAGATAAGTTGCATACAGTAAGCTGGATTAATGAGAAAGTCAGAAACTGAAGGTGTATTGAAAGCATTTGATAGAGTTGAGCATCAACACTTGGAGCCTGTTCTCTCAACTGTGGGATTCAACACGCATTTTCAATCCTGAATGTGCCTCTTGTATGTGGACCCCATATGCACTGGTGAAAATGAATGGTTTCAGGGCAAAAACCCTTTTATCTATATCTATTCATTAGGGATGTCCGCTTTCACCAATGCTCTATGTGCTTGTGTTGGAACACTTCCTTCACAAGATTAGGGTGAATCTGATCCTATAAGAGATCACTTTGACAGGTGCTTGCATCTCCTTAAGGTATTCTGCCTATGATGACGATGTTACAATGATTTTAATAAGCAGTGCTGAGATTAGTGTTATCCTTAGAGAAACCAGATGCATGGCAGGTAACAGGGGCAAAATCTACTGCAACAAGTGTGAGGACTTACACATTGGTGTCTAGACATGTTTCACTACAGCAGAACCTTTAGCTGGATTGATGGACTTTGCAAGCTATTTGGCATCTGATTTCGTCAACTGGAGAAAAATTGATTTGAAAGCATGGTAGCTTGACTGTGGTCCTTTAGAAATCTTTCATTAAAGTGGAAGATGGAAGTGTTTCACACATTTATTTGATCATTGGATGCTCTATTTGAATTACAATTGTCTTTTAAAAAGATTTCATGATTTAAGACCCCTATGAATCATCATGAGATCTGTTGTCTACATCCTTTTGCGGTATGCCAACTATTTGTCAAAATGTGTTATGGTTTTGCTATCTGGATCAAATGTATGCACAAAATGACAAAACTGATGACTTCTAGAAAGATGCTAAGAAAACCTTTCCAACTTTGGAAAAGGTGCACTTGTTTGAGGGAAGACACACAGGTTGCTCCTTTTATCATCAGTGTCAACGAGATATTCTTAAGGGTGAAAGGAATTCTGTCTAATATCCTTCTGTTGTCCTGAAAAGCATTAAATTTGAGGGACTTGGTTTGACAAAGGTTGAGATTCGCTCAGCCTGGTTTCAATAACAAGGCAACATCTCAGACTGATGAGAAATTCTTAACAAAAAAAATCTAAAATCAAATTAAAACGAATGGATGTGCGAATGTTATTAAAAGTTACTTTCAGTTATTTGATTTTAACCGAATGTTGTCAACAGACAAAAATATCTGCTTTACTATTTATAGATAAATAGTTGCACCTACCTGACGTTATCCGGGAGTTTTCTTTTCTTTCATTTTTGGTTCAGTTTTTTTTTTCTTTCTATTCATACTATCTACCTCCACCCACACTATTTTAAACAAATTACTTTTATGTCAGTCACCACTTAGCCAGTCCTGAAGGCTACTTGAGGATAAGGGTTAATGAATGGAAATTGGGGAAAATTCGATTATTTAAGGTGCAGGCTTAATAAGAACTTGTTCCCATTGGATTTGAAAACGACCATGTTTTAGTCAGCTGGAAAGCAGCCCTGTGGTATAGTTCCACAGGTTGGCAGTTCTAGGAAAGAAATTTTGTTGATGGAATTTTAGTTTTAAACACAGACCACAGATAAAGTAGAAGAAATTGTTGACAGTGATTGTAGTTACATTTTGCAGAGGGGGGGCATAGATTGAAGCTTGGTTGAGCACTTACTATGAAAATAATGATAGAGCAGAGATAGACTCGTAATATCTCTCCTGTGGTAAAGAAGTTGCAAGAAAGAGAAAGTCGGTTTTGAACCCTGTCATGACAGGAAAGGTTGCTCTGAACAGTTCTTCCCTAGAATTCTAATTGTTATGGTATCGTTTGGCCATCAAATCATTAATTGTATCAAAGTATTTGCTTTTCTGTTTTTTAATAGGAATTTGAAAGTTAAATTTGATTATTACTGTATTATTTGATCATTAAATTAAATGAACAAAATTGTTATAAAACTAAACATGTACCCCCTCCATCAAAAACAATAGAAAAAATGCTTTTGCTAGTGTTCATACTAATATTCATATAAAAATAATGTTTTAATTAGTGGAGTAAACAAACAACAAAAAACGTTCCAAACTGCCATATTTGAAAAAGAAGAAAAACATAAATCGGTATACAAGAAAAAGAAGGAAAACTTCTTATAGTGAAGGATTTCTTTTGAAATTTATTTTGAACTATGGGAAGAAAGGTGTCGGACTTAGGGTTATGGTTTTGGCAGACATTGGTTTTTAGAGTGAATGATATCTTGGTTATGGTTATGTTGTTTAAATTTTTATTTATAAAACTAGTGGAGGGGGGAAGCGGCTTTGCCTAATCGTAAAATATGCTAAATATAATATTTTAATTTGTCCAGATTTCGTATACATTTTTATAGTCGTGATTTCAAAAGTAAAAAAAGTATTTGGGTGCCATCAGCTAGAATCAAAACCAAAAGCAAAACTGTAGGATTCAAAGATGGTGACATTACCACTGTACCAATGTGACACGTATATGAACTAATGAAAAATAAACTAAGATAATGTACAATGTATTACGAATTTTTCAATTTTGACCCCTTAAAAACTATTTTAACTGGCTAAAGATCCATAAAAGAACGGTCCATAAAAAATTCAATCATTTGAGGCCCCTTTTAGTTTCGGAAGAGATAGTTTGAAAATATAGAGACAGACGAACAGACAGACATAACCTTTTATATATTAGATTATTGGATATAAATAGCTTAAAACTTTCAGTTTTTTTAATACAAGAAGATTTAAATATCACTTGCTATTCAACAGTTTAAATGTTTCGAAATACCTCTGAAATTTCAAAGGATCACAAAAATAAGTATTCTGGTGAATTTCATTTTGTAATTTAATTAATTTTTTAAATAGAATTTTTAAAAATTCATCTTATTTTTCACTACTGCATTTTTGATAAAGCATCTAAAATATAAATCTCACCTATCTGTTTAAAAGTATGTATGTATGTTTGCCTAAAACTTTTGACAGAGACGACGGATTTTTACGAGATTGGTATCATTTTGAAGCTCAACCCTTCGGACGACAAATATCGAAAAATTGGCTAAAAACATTAATTTCTTCACTCTCAACCGGGCACTTGTCTTCAGGAAGGGGTCGCTTTTTTTGCCGGTATTTTCGAAAAACATCTCTTTATAATTGACTAGCCTTAATTTAAACATTCGTCACTTCCAGTTTGGCGATGGGCGCAACAACAAAGACGTCACATTTTCTTTCTTTTTTTTTCACACTATTTTCATCCTTCGCAGCACGTGTTCAAGCCTGCCTGCCTACTACCACTTTTTTCTTTTGCTCAACACACACCTCCAAACACCTGGGCACCTTTTTTTAAATTTAATGTTTATTCTTTTTAGGACACAACCTTGAAGCCAATTAACAGATGTGCACATTTTATGTTGTCATTGCTATTCAGCACATGCTAACACATATTACAAATCAAAATAACAATGAGCTTAACGGGTGAATTATTACAGACGTGTTATTATTATACTGAAGTATTTGTTAAAGGAATCTTTACGGCTGTATCTTTTTTTTTTTTTTTTTTTTTTTTTCTTTTTTGGCAGGGAGATTTCGCCAGACGACACCTCGTATTCCCAAATAGTTACTTAACACATCTAATGTGATCACATCAAAATATTATTAACAATAATAATGGAATCATCATACACAACAGTTTGTAAGAAGGTTTATATGTAAATATCCATGTTAATATCAGTATAAATATTAGTATTGGGACGATTAATCGGAATTGGGAACTGGAAAAATCAAAACATTTGGGGGTATCAGACTTGAAAAAAAATTGTGCATACTTTCCGATGCCAAAACGATTGTTTTGTCTTTTTCATTTGAATGTGTTTAAAAGCAAATTCTTCTTTTGATGGTATAATTATAAAATAATAAATATTTATTAACTTTTAATTACTAGTAAAACTAAAATCAATAAATGATCTCCCACAAGTGTATTTTTTTTTCGTTTAGGAAAATATCTCCACATTTAGCATGCATAACTAGCAATTTTTTATTATAAATTCGGTAATCGTAGAAAAAAGAACTCTATATTAAAATATTTAGAGATTTCTGAAGAATCAAAATCGATAATTGTATTGGAATCAGGAATGTAATACGGAATCGGTAAATGTATCGGAAACAGAAAAAATATTAGAATCGTCCCATCACTAATAAATATCAACGTTGACTGTTGGAATGACAGTCCAAAACAATAATAATGTAAATAAGGAACAATTTAGCAACACTTGAAGCATTGATGACTAACATTGCACTGATAAGAATCTTTAGTAGTTGGAATAATTGCATTATGCAATAGCATCCATCCATTTTTTGTCAGGGTCCTGTGTATGACCATAAAGTACATCTGCTGAAGAAGCCCCAATTTGGGAACTTTGAGGAGTACATTTTGGTTGCCATAACTGTCAAGTTCACAGTGATAGTACCAGTTAGAGTCCAATTTATGCATCAAATACAGCGCTTAACTACTTCAGACACCCTCAGACGTACCTCTCCATCATACAGTATATCGATACACTATGGCTGACTGGGATAGTTTCCGTACATTTATATCGGATCTTCCTCTGCGTTCCATGTTTAAAAAGGATGTGTCGTCTATAGTATCAGACCTGACAGAATGGTTAATTGTAGGTATACACAATTTCATACCCTCGAAAAAGTTCCAGCAAAAGCCTAACAGCCAGCTATGGTTTTCTCCAGAATGTGCTGCTGCTATTGCGCACAGAAATCACTTTTTCCACTGCTTCCAACGTAATAGATGTATGGAAACTAAAGCCGCTTTCAGGACTGCCAGCAACCATTGTAAGAAAGTAATAAAGAACGCAAGAGAGTTGTATGCTCAGTCCGTCAAGTCCAAAGTAGCTGAGCAGCGGCTTGGTTCCCACCAGTTTTGGCAAATTGCAAACAGAATCCTGAACAGAAGCGTGTGCTCTGTCCCAACTATCATCAATGGACCTGAGTTAATCTCGTCAGCATCAGACAAAGCCAAACTCTTTGCCAAGAGGCCGCCAACCCCCAATATTTCCTCCTGTATCAGAGAACACACTGTGATATACAAATATCTGTATGTGATGTTGCCAAGCTAATCAAAAACCTTGATTCCAGTAAAGCAACCGGCCCTGACAGTATTCCAATTATAGTACTCAAAAAACTTCAACCAGAACTAGCACCCATACTTACAAAACTGTTTAAACGTTGTCTTAAGGAGAATTGCTTCCCATCACCCTGGAAAATCTCATCAGTATGCCCTGTATTTAAGAATTCAGGTGATCGTTCATCCCCCTCTCAGTACAGGCCAATAGGTCTCCTGTGCGTCATGAGTAAGTTGCTGGAATCTGTTAAATAGAGAAGTAATCAACCATCTCAGCAAAAATAACCTTAGTGACACAGAATATGGTTTCCGTTCTGCTAGATCTACAGCAGATGTGCTTACAGTTATATCTCATAGGATTAGCGAATCTCTCGACAGAGGCAACCTTTCTAGGGCAATTGCTTTTGACATATCAAAGGCCTTTGATAGAGTATGGCATAAAGGTTTACTTCACAAGATCTCCAGCTATGGTATAGCTGGAAATGTCTTCTCAATTATTAAATCATTTGTCTCTGATAGGTTCATAAGAGTAGTAGTTGATGGGCAAAAATCAGAAGCTCACAGTATAAATGCTGGACTCCCTCAGGTGTCCATCCTGGGCCCAACTCTTTTCCTGATCTACATTAATGATCTTCCAAATCACATCCTTACATCATTCGTAGACATTTTTGCTGACGACACTACCATCTATGGTAGCACATCTAAGACAGTAAACGACCAAGTTCTCTCCGATTTTCTCTCCTCTGATCTTGATCACGTTGTACAATGGGGAAAGGCGTGGCTGGTTACTTTTAATGCATCTAAAACCAAGCTTCTATTTTTACATCAATGCTCTGATCCACATCTGGCATCAATTAAAATGAATGGCTCTCGTCTTGGGGAGGCCTCACGTTTTGACAGGCTTCTGGGCTTGACCTTTACTCCTGATCTTAAATGGAATACGTACATAAAAACTGTTGCCAAGGCCGCTGGAAAAATGTTGGGATCCTTCTATCAATCCAGTAGATATCTCACTGTTGATGCAATTCTCTATCTATATAAGAGCGAGATACGTCCAAGGATGGAATACTGTTGCCACATATGGGCAGGAGCTGCTAGAAAAGACTTGTCCTGCCTTGATAGAGTTCAAAATAGACTTCGTAGCCTGGTGGGAGATGTCCTTTTCTCTTTGCTGCAACCTCTATCTCACAGAAGAGATGTTGCGAGTTTGTCTCTGCTTTATCGTTATTTTCATGGAAAGTGTTCGACTGAGCTTCAATCTATGGTCCCCCCTCGCCAAACTTTCACAAGAAACACTAGACTAGCTGAAAACATTATCAATAATTTTCCACACTCTTTATCTGTGCCTAAACCTAAACATAGATTCCATGATCAAAGCTTCTTTCTTAGAACTGCACGCCTGTGGAATTGTCTTCCGTTTTCCTGCTTTCCAGCTGTCTATAATATGGTTGTCTTCAAGTCCAACTTGAACAAGTTTCTGATGAGCTGTTCTACTTAAGTTAACAAATTTACCGAACTTCCATTACTATTGATTACTATATTGTCCTTTTGACTACTCTACACTCTTTAACCCTTATCCTTGAGTGGCCTATCGGCCTTGATAAGTGGTGACGCCTATGTAAAAAAAAAAAAAAAAAAAAACCCTCTGGCACTCCAAAATTTCCATACCTTTTCTACCATTTTTAAAATTTTTTTTCAACCTACTCTCTTTTCCAACCTTATTGACTACTCAAACTCTCTTTACCCTCAACCGCCCTGAGTAGTACCTTAAAATGTATCCAGTGATGAGACTTCACTTTTAGATACAATTACTCTCTGGTCCATTCACTCTGCTGGAATTGGCGAACTTGTCAGGGACCCATCTATTGTCAAATATACTCTATCATTTATAGATTTAGTTTACGAAATACACGCCTACAAAGCAAATTAATCTACAAAACAATCACATTTACCAAACAGATATTTATAACATGAATTTAACGTGATGACATGAAGAACGTGAAAACTTCAAAATATTTCCCCAAAATGACTGAAACTGGAAAAAGGTTTGATATGTTCTAAAAAATCAACTTTTAAAGACAAACTTGTTCATTGCTGATGATTATTTTTCTAATTAATTTTTTTAGAGGTAACTGGAAGTTTTTCAAAGCTGTAGTGTTTTAAAATACTTCTTCATACATAGTGATGGGTAAAGGGACTTCGGGCTGTGACTCCGGGCATCCAAATTGGGTATTTAAACTCCCTTTCTTGTTTGAATCCTGCTTTCTGATTATGTTGTCCACCTTGACATCCATTATGCCACTTAAACATTTGAAGAATTGAAAGTTAACTTCAAACGCTCCCGAAGATATCTCGCTCTTGACACCATTCTCTATCAGTACACAACCCAAATACATCCTCAGATAGAGTACTGTTGCCACATCTAAGGAGGTGTTGTTAAGAGTACTCTTTCCTGCATTGACACTGTTCAAAACTGGCTTGGAAATCTAGTGAGTGAAGTCCTCTTCTCCAGTGTTCTTCCTCTTTTTCCCAAAAGAGACATAGCGAGTTTATCTCTGCTCTATCATTATTTTCATGGTAGGTTCTCAACTGCACTTTAATTTATGCCCCCCCCCTCCTGTAGAACATTTTCAGCAGACTTGTGTTCAGCTACAACAATTGCTAACAATTTTTCTTATCTATCTGTGCCTAAAACTAAGCATAAGTTTCATGATCAAAGTTTCTTTCCTAGAACTGCCTGTCTCAGGAATACATGAGTGTAGGGCTGCTTCATAGCTGACTATAACAGGCCGTTTTCAAGCTTAACATGAACAAATTTTTGTTGCGCTGTCATCTTAAATAAAAGTGGAAATTATCAAGAGGTTCATTGCAATAGCTCAAGAGAACTCCAGAAGAATCCTTTCAACAGGGTAGAGAAGGATAGGAAAATGCATTAGACTCTAGTGGGATTATGTTAACAAGGGAAACCAATTTTATGGTTTGTGAGTAAAATAAATGATTTGTCATATTAGTCTTTAAAGTTTTCAGATGAGAATTGATTATACATATTATTTGAATTCGTCGGAGTGTTATTTTCACAACGTTTCGGTTGATGTAACCTCCAACCTTCTTCATGGGTATCTTGTCAAACTCCGGAATCTGTATGACGTTTTAAATGGAACTCTTTATTTAATCCAAGGAGTAATATGCTCTCCTTCCATCAGCCATAACTGGGTAGAAATCCGAAGTAATTCATAATTTTATTTTGAGTGTTGCTCACACTGAAGATGGAACGTTCAACCTCAAGAAGAATGTAACTTTACAACTGAGTTTTACCAAGTGCTTTATCATGCCACAAGTCTTTGTTACCCCAGTGGATTAAATAATGGGTTCCATTTAAAATTTTGTGCAGATCCAAGTTCGACAAAATACACGTAAAGAAGATCTGAGGTTACATCGATCAAAACATTGTGGAAATAACACTCAAGACGAGAACAGTTGTCTGACATATCCAAATAATACGAATAACTAGTCTCATTGGTTTTTGTTAGACACACCTTGTATATAATTAAAGCATCTTTAAATGTAAGTTTAATTGCAGTCATCTTTGACTTATTTTGATGTTTTTGTTTCTATTTACAGATGGATTCTAATTTAGACCCACCCCCTATTGGTGATAAAGAACCAATTCAACAAAATGGAGAAGACACGATTCCTCAAGAGAAAACGTCGATGCTTAAAGACAAAGCGCCATCAAATTCTGATGTTTCTAAACCTGAAGCAGTTGCTATGAAAAAGTCTGTTGGATTATTAAGTGCTGTGGCTTTGATTGTTGGTACCATGATTGGTAAGTTGATTTTAATCTGGTTGAAATAGTAAAGTAAGCCTTGTTAGAGGTAACTAGTCTAGAAGGAAAACTCTGAAATAAAAATGCTTACTATATGTGTTGTGACAACAAGCAAATCCTACCTGCATTGTATAATATTTATCATTGAAGTGATCATACAGGCAATAGGCAAGCATTGCATTTTGCTAGTCAAATTGTTATTAATGGTTAGAAATTGCAAGGTGTGACATATGTTGAATGAAGGCCAAGTTGAAAGTCAGTGACACATGAGACTAAGTAGGAATGGATATTAACACTTATAGACTGAATCTGGTGTCACTCGAGCTGGCAAGATGCAGGTCACATATTTTAATGTTATGTATGAATGTAGCTCTGCTGAAATGCTCATTTACAATTATTCATTTTGCAGCTTTTTAGGAACTTCTTGAATGAATTCAACTTTGGTTTCATTGTGATGATATCTTATTGTGTAACAATTTTTGTTTTCCATGAAATATGCAAGTGCGTGTAATAAAAAGATATGAAATTATAAAATACTAACATTGTTTTTAATTAACTAATAATTTTTTTCTGCAGTTTAGTTTTTTTTCTTTTTTTTTCTATTTCTTTTGGGGTATCTTTCGACTTTATCATCATCATCATCATCATCATCATGGATACTCTTGTCCCCGTCATTTTCATTGTCTTCATTTGTTTTAATAATTTGAGGAAATATAATTTCATCCTCTTCATATGACAGGGTTTCGTGTTTAAAATTATACGTGTCTGAATTTTATACATCGGATTCTTTTTATTTTATTTTTCTCTGGAAAAAATACTAAATTGGCTGGACTGTTTTTATCATATCCCAGAAATATACCTCTACCGGTTTTAATATTTAATTTACTCTTTTTATCTATATATGCATATTGAACCAAATACATGCATTCTGCTTAAATTTCGTTTTCTACGACAGAAAGCTTCATATGGGGTTTTAGATTGTGTTTTGTTAAAGCACCTGCTGCGTATATAGGCAGCCACCATAAGTGCGTACGTCCAGAGGTTTTTGAGGAGTTTTGATTCAATGAGTAGACATCTTGCCATTTCAAAAAGTGTCCCCATGCTCTTTCCGCAGTCCCGTTTTGGTGTGGCGATCTAGGGGCCGATTTTTCATGCTTGCTATGATGGTTAATTAGTTAAAGTTCAAAGTCTTTATTAGTGAATTCCATACCATTGTCAGAGCGATTACACTTTACTTCACCATAGGGAGCCATGTTGGCTAAATATTTTTTAGTTGCTAGCAAGATTTATTCTTTGAAAGGTAAACCATTATTAAACCTGAATGGTCATCTACGAAATTCAACACATATTCATAATGTTCTCTGGCCATTGGTTCCACGGGGCCGTTCAAGTCACAATGCACCAGTGATAGGATTTTCGTGGCCTTCTTGTCTGGCATCTTGTATTGATAGTTTGTCATTTATCCCTGCGTACAAACGTTGCAGTTAAAGTTTTTTGATGTTTTTATTTTCATTCCATCAACTACAGTTGGCAACTTTTTGATATCAGGAATATTGCAGTGCCCAAGAATTTTATTCAATGTCTGTAAATCATGGCAACTGGTTTTTGATGGGACTACGCTATTTAAATAATATAATCTTCCATTTTCTTTAATGTCCAATACAGTTCCATTCGGGTACACCAGTTTTGATTTATTGGCGCTAAAGTTTATTGTTTAATGTTTATTGTTTAGTGTCAGCTTGTACAGAAAATATATTTTGTTTAAATTTTGGGATTAGAAGAGTGTTTTCTAGAATACAGAAACAGAGTTCACCTTTATTGTTCTTTAGTGAGATTTTAGCATCGTCTCTTTTCAAAACGATATTGTTTACTCGACTGCCATCAGCAAGTTCTAAAAAAATGATTTTGAGGCTTAAAGTTGGGATTAAAATTGATAAAATCAGATTCCTTCATAATTACAAGTGCTGTTGCACTACAATCGACAAAAAAATTACTATTGTTTGTTGAAGAGTTAAACGTACATGAAAATAAGAATGTGTGTTCGCTGACGGAGCTCTACACATTTTTAATGGAGTAGCCTTTGAAAGTCCTGTATCTACATTGGAAACTCTTGTGATTAGGTCGGCCACAATTATAGCAAATAATTTTTGTGCTTTTCTTAGGAGAAAAATTTGGTTTTGGCAAAGTTGCGGTTTTTATTCCCAGCATGGGTATAATTTAATTTTGGTGTTTTTATGTCTGCTTTTTTAAATTTCATGATATTTGTAGATTCGTTTTTTTTCTGTGATCATTTTTTCAGTTTCCTCGTAACTTCTGAGTGCCACCTTGAATTGACTAAAAGTCATGGGTTTTTCTTTCTGGGTTATCACGGTAGTAAATGGTTTGCAATCATTCGGTAATCCCTTGAGGAGAATGGAAATTAACACACTGTGGCTAATAACTTCACCAGACATTTTTAAAGAATTTGCAGTCATTTCAGCTCTTATAATATAATCTGTAATGGTTTCGGCTTCCATTCGTTTTAGAGAGGTCAGTTCAGTGTATAAAGAAATAATTTTGGGTTTTCCTTTCGATAAATAATGCTCTCTCAATATGTTTAATGCTTTGCAGCCATCGTCCAGAACTTCTGTTATTACCAGTGATAGACTTCGATCATCTAAGCACTGTATTAATTCCACAAAGACAGTTGCGTTTTTTCAATGAAGTCGGGGTCGTTTCTGTTTTCTGGTTGTGTTTGAAGTACTTTGTGTAGCTTTTGAATTTGTAGATATCCTAAAAATTTCACTTACCACAATTTAAATTTTGATTTGGATCCATCAAAATAAAGACACACTTTGGGTCCATAACTTCTAGAAGTGTAAACCATGTTTAGTTTCAGAACAGTTTCTGATGGTTAATTGTTCTACACAAGTCTTGAGAGCTGACTGGTTCACAGTAGACAGTTTTTGAGTTGGAATCCAGTGTGAAAGATTCTTCCCGTGTTGGCACGAAGAAAACATATGCGAAGCTGCTACAAAAAGGTTTAATATTTATAGAGCAATTCTGGTTTCTGATTGGTTGATAATAGAATCACATCAAATTGTGACATAATGTTGACCGATGTTAAGAACAAATTAAGTAAAAGATTCAAAATGACTGATCTTGGCAAAATATCCTGGTTTTTGGGGATAGAATTTATTCAAAGGAAAGGACTTGTTACAATGAATCAATCGAGATACATTGACAAAATACTATTAAAATTTGGAATAGCAGAGTACAAGAAACGCTCTACACCAGTCGAAAATTATATTAATAAAAATATATGCACAGAATCTGAAATAAGAGGATGAATTATACCAAGAATTCATAGTAAGTCTTATATATTTAATGACTGCAATGAGACCTGATATATGCTATACAGTAACAAAACTATCACAAAAATTATGAAGACCGACAATGAAGGATTTAAACAGACCTAAACAAGTCCTTTGTTATTTAAAAGGAACTAAAGAACAGAAGTTAGTATTTAGAAAATAAAAAAAATCCCCTAAAATTAGAAGGATTTTCAGATTCAGACTGGGGAAATGACACAGATTGAAAAAGTATATCTGGATATTGTTTCAGACTATCAGAAAATGGGCCTATTATTTCATGGAAATCTAAAAAGCAACAGATTATATCTTTCTTTACGTGTGAAACAGAATTTATCGCAATCACGCACACAACCCAGGAAGCACTCTACCTTAAAAATATCCTGAAGACTATTTTAGAGCCAGAATTAACTAAAAGCCTCATAGTAATTAATTGTGATAATCAAACTAGTATAGTCTTAGCACAGAACACAACAATCCACCAAAGATCTAAGCATATAGATATAAAATACTATTTCATTAAAAACGAGGTGAAAAAGGAATCCATTATTTTGAATTACATATCATCAGAACAAAATATCACGAAACCCGCAACAAGAATAGTGTTTTGCTTCAAAACTTGTTGGAGGATTCGACTTTGAATAATTTTCACAGACCTATATGTATATAAATTTCTATATATTGAAAAAAAAAAATGTCTTGGGCAAGACGTTAAACTGCATCCATTTTGTTTGTAATAGCACTTTAACCTATTAATGCGTAACTAATACTTTTACTGAAATAAAAAAATAAAAAAACGTCACTTTTTGAAAACATTTTCCTTGTAAATTTTCTTTTTGACAAATACTTTTGGCATGCTTATTTTAAGGCGCGCATAAATTACAATTGACTTTTACTTTTTATGCACATTAGTTTTCTTGCTGATCTATAAAAATGTCCTACTGTTTCTTTTTTTGCATTTAACGAAAAAACAAAACAAAATAACTCTCTTTTTTAACGGGTACATATTGCACGTATATTTATTTATATGTATATTTATTTATATGTATATGTATGCTTTTTTTTTTAACAAAACTGCATAATCAAATTGAAGAAATGGCTTTTTTCACATGTTCACCCCTTTTTAAGGTAAAAATACAGTATCAGCCATAATATAAGGAACGGAAAAAAAATTGCAATTATTCATGTATATTTCAAAAATTAGAGCATGGACTTTTCTGAAATACTCAGAATAAACAAATAGAACCAATGTGTATAAACTAGTACCAAAAAAAAAAAAATTACGATTCAATATTGAGAAATATTTTAGTTTTAAATTATATCTGTGGATTTATCCTGGCCAAAAGTTAAGGAACGAAATAGAAACTTAGTTTTTTTTTTTAATGCAAATATTTTAAAAATAAATTCATTCAATATTTAGTGAACATCCCTTTATTCTTTATGACCTCACTGCATCTTCGACCACAAGATTGGATTAGTTTCTTGCAAAATTCAGGATTTATCTTTTCCCACTCTTCCTTCAATAAATCCCACAAATGATTTTGATTTTGGAGATTTCTCGTCTGTGCTCTTTCTCCAATCATTTTCCAAACATTTTCTATCGGATTCAGATCCGGACTCTGCGCTGGCCAGTCCATTACTCTTATTTCTTCTTCCTCGGGGTAACTTATCACTTTTTTAGCTTTATGGCAAGGGGCGTTATCTTGCATAAAAATGCTTGGCTGATTAGGTGAAAGGCGTAAGCTCTCAATGACATGTTGTTGAAGGAGCTGCTTATAAGTCTCCGCATTAACCCTACCATAGATTCGAACTAGAGGGCCAACTCCTTCCGAGGATATCATACCCCACACCATTACACTTCCCCCTCCGAATTTAAGTGTCTTAACACATTTGGAGGATAATCGTTCACCTGCTTTACACCGTACATGCTTCTTTCCATCAGATCAAAACAAATTGAACTTGGATTCATCGCTGAAGCCCATTGTTCATCAGTCCAGACGACATGCTCATGGGCAAACTTCAAACGGCTATTTTTGTTCTTCTTGAAGATCAAGGGTTTAGATATTGGCATCCTGGCATGCAATCCGGCAGCTGCTAACCGTCAAGAAACAGTTTTTCTAGATATATTTTTCCCAGTCTGTTCATTAAAATCACGAGAAATTGATGTTGCGGATTTGAATCGGTCACTAAGAGCCTGCCTTACCATAATCCTATCTTCTCTTTGAGACGTTTTAGGGGGTCTGCCGGTTTTAGGGGATGCTTCTAATGTATTTTTATTCTTATATCGAGCTATCACACGATGAACAACACTTTTTGATCTTCGAAAGATATTAGAATTGTTGAAATTGATTTCTTTTCTTTGTAATTGTCTAAAATTTTTTTTTGTTTTTCTTGGAGAGACAGTTTTGCGAGTCGGTGACACCATTTTTCTTTGTTGTGCTTATCAGCAGTTCCAATATTAAAAACTAACTATTTTTATGTAAAGTTTAATCTCTTAAATAAATTTTCTATTTCGTTCCTTAACTTTTGGCCAGGATAAATCCACAGATATAATTTTAAACTAAAATATTTCTCTATATTTAATCGTAATTTTTTTTTTTTTTTTTTTTTTTTTTTGGTACTAGTTTATACACATTGGTTCTATTTGTTTATTCTGAGTATTTTAGAAGAATCAATGCACTAATTTTTGAAATATACATGAATAATTGTAAATTTTTTTCCGTTCCTTATATTATGGCCGATACTGTACAAATCCATTTTTTTTTTAATTTCTCTTTTCTGTACATATATGTATGTATGTATGTATGGATGTTTGACATTTAAACAAAATTAGAAAGGGCGTCTTTTTACATGCTAAAATTTTAATATCCAAATGATATCTAATTTTGTTATGTATAATTGAATATAAAAATATATTTTTATTTTAGAGCCGAATGAACACAACGAACTTCCCCATTATAAAAAAATAGGAGGGGGTGCAATATTTTTACAGTATAATTAGGTATGATCCCGCACAGTCGGGAGATTCTATTTATAAATGATACTGCTAGGAACTGACGAATCGAATTAATTCACGTTCTGCTACCAACCAATCAGAAACCAAAATTGCTCCATAAATATTAAACCTTTCTGTAACAGCTTCACATATGTTTTCTTCGTGTCAACATGGGAAGAATCTTTTGCACTGAATTCCAACTCGAGAACTGTCTACTGCGAAACAGTCACCTCCAGGACTTGTGTAGAACAACTAACCATCAGAAACTGTTCTGAAACTAAAAATGGCTTACAACTCTAGAGAATCAAAGCATTATAAAAGTGGTATTTGTTGTGATCCAACGGGTCATGAATACATCTTGTATTCATATAGACCTGCGCACAATTTATAGGTTGTTGAATGTAAAAAAAGGAGATGGTGTTCTGTCCCTTTTTTTTTTTTTTTTTCAAGAAAATTATCAAATCAGAAAGACCAGATTTCAGAAATGTATATGAACAAGACATGTGATGACTGAGAAATAGGGTTATTATGCCAAATATATGCTTAACTTGAAAAAAGACTCTAACTTGATGTGCATATTGTAATGTTAACAGCCTCTGTTATAAATTAATATCAATGTTTATGCATGGTGCTATGCTGGAGAGAGAGAAATTTCTTAGACCATCATCTGACATATTCCAAATCAAAGTTTAGAAGTTGAAAAAACAACCTTAAAGCTTGCCTCTGTAAAACTGACAATTTTTCTCTGCTAAAATCACTAAACATTTGAGAGTTGATGTGGCCTATGTGTGAACGATCCTTCTCTGTGGTTGTGGAAAGTGGTTGATCTGCATAGGCTCAAAGTCTTCAACAATGACTGCTTTCATTGGATTATTTACTGCCACTGTGTGTGTGGATTCACTGCCTTCATTGGATTATTTACTGCCACTGTGTGGATTAACTCAAAATTTCCGTCAACTGAATCAACTTTTGCCATCCATCCTTCTCCAACACATTTAAGATAGTTTAGGTATGCAGTTCATCACCCGGAGGGATAACTCCTCCACAAGATTCTTCTCCTCCCCTCCTGTTTCTACTCAGTTGGTGTAAACCTATTAGACCAGCTTAAAATCCATGTGTCAACAATCAGGCAACCTATTCTCTTACAGAGTGATGGCAATAGCGAGTGCAAGTGAATGAGATGTGGCCAGAGTGAAAGAAATGATTATGAAGAACTGATCAGAGATTGTCTGACAAAGATGAAATCTGCTTCTGAAATTCTAAAACACTTGTTGAATTAATATTGATGTGTTTGTCCATGAACAAGTCACAATATTCACCACCACCACCACCACCATCATCATCATCATCATCATCAGTTATCAACCCTGATTGACAACCTGAGTATACCAAGTTCGAATTCAGTTCATTCCACAAAAACATTTTCACATAGGAATGTTCGTAACCTCATATTGCCTTTTCCGTAATTATCCGATGACTTTCTAGAAAGAATTCTAACTAGAAAGATATCGGAAAAAACGAATGCCAACAAAAATCATCATGAATATGAAATGAATGATGCTCAACAACAATCATCATCATCATCATCATTGGTTTAATATCCAGTTAAAATGTTGACATGTGTTTGATGGCTTTTAAAAATTGACTTCTTCCAAAACAAATTATCTCTGATCAGGTCTTTATCTTTCTTTCTCTCAAGTCCAACCTTATTACTCCTTATGTTTTCCTTGATCCCCCCCCCCGTGAACTGACCCTGCTATTTCAACTCTTCTAAGCAAAAATCTATCATCCATTCTTTTAATATTAGCATATCCTCAAAGTCTCTCGTTCTGCAAATATCTCCCTGTACTGTGCAGATTTAATCTCCCTTGAAGATCACCAGATCTAAGCCTGTCTTTATGACACATATTACACTTCAATCCTATTATTTTCATATCATATCACACTTCAATCCTATTACTTTCATATCATATCACACTTCAATCCTATTACTTTCATATCATATCACACTTCAATCCTATTATTTTCATATCATATCACACTTCAATCCTATTACTTTCATATCATATCACACTTCAATCCTATTACTTTCATATCATATCACACTTCAATCCTATTACTTTCATATCATATCACACTTCAATCCTATTACTTTCATATCATATCACACTTCAATCCTATTACTTTCATATCATATCACACTTCAATCCTATTACTTTCATATCATATCACACTTCAATCCTATTACTTTCATATCATATCGCACTTCAATCCTATTACTTTCATATCATATCGCACTTCAATCCTATTACTTTCATATCATATCACACTTCAATCCTATTACTTTCATAGCATTTCCTTCCATACAAGAAATCATTGATCGGCTTCCACTTTCCACTTCCCTTCATCGTCACACTACTAACTATTTATATAGTATTTCTTTGTTTCTGACTTAAATGTTAATAAAAATGTTATCTTTTTTTTAGGTTCTGGTATATTCATCTCCCCAAAAGGCGTTTTGATTGGAGGAGGATCTGTTGCCCTCAGTTTGATTATTTGGTTCCTTTGTGGATTATTAGCTACGTTGGGTAAATATCGATTTTCATATTATTTTTTTTATTGACCCGATCTGACAAAGTAACTTATCCTTTTTCTTTTGTCAACTATTAACAAAAGAATAAAATGGCTGACTTGTTTATGAATAAATTGAAATGTATTCTGGTAATTGAGTTTTGTAAATTTGGTTCTACTTTACATTATTGCATTTATGATTTCAATAAATATTTTTAAAATGTTTATAAACTTCCGTATGTAATTATCAAAGTTATGTTGGCATGAAAAATCCCACACAAAGATGAGGAGTGGTCACATGATGTTAGTAATGTGGAGATAACACTCATGATAAAACATAATGAAAAAAATGTCTATTGTTAGCAGAAAAAAATCTAAACGACTCCCATCCCTTTAATAATGGGCTAATTCAAGATATATTATTTGCAATGTAATTCATTAAATATTTATTCAAATAAATGCGTTTTAGAGATATATCTTAAAAGATCAGAACAATCATGGTACTGTCGGTTTCAAATCCAAACATACGAGACCAATATCTGATTGTTCTTCAGTTTCTTTTTAAAGCTGTCTCCAGAAATTGCATCTTCCAGAGAGATATAAAAAGGGGCTGAAGAGAGTCTTCCAAGATAGGTGACCAGAGCTTGGTCCCCTTTCTTTTGGATTTGAAACCGACGGTACAGATGTTCTGATCTTCTGTAAAACATATATGAATAAATATTACACTCTTATTTTTGAAATTTTCTTAAGTGCTCTGCTAGGATTCTCTCCCTCTAACCTTACATAGGTATAAAAATATATATTTAAAAAGTCCGTGTATGCTTCTAGAATAGTAATTTCAAGGTTATAAGGATTTTTTTGAGGCATGAAAACGATGGGGCTTTTTGTATTTAATATTTTATTTTGTTATATTTCAAGAAGTCTTCCAGCTCTTGTTCACAAAAAAGTATCGGAATCAAAAATGTTGAAAAAAAACTGGAAATTTATATTTTGAACAGCATTCATTTCTAGCAACAACGTTCGAAAGAGTTCACTGGAATTATTTTTGCCGTTTGTGGAAGAAAAATGTATTTTTTAATTTTTTTAAATTTGGCAATGTATTAGCATTCATTTCAACGGGATAAAAAAGACACAATTAATTTCAATATGTATAATAAATGATTAGAAACTGAAACAAATGTGTTAAATGGTAAAAATAATATTATTAATAGTTCTCATGATAATAATACTAAATATAGTAAAGTAATAACAATGCTGCACAAACTAATAGTAAAGCCTACACAAAAATTTGTGTGCATACATATCGGCGGCGGCGGCCAATTTCTTGTATCCGAGAATTTCAGTTTTCTCTTCCCTCAGTATTTGGATCGCAGATGGCTTCTCAGACCAATCTGAGCGTGGAATTTGAGTGGGCAGAGAAGGCAAGCAATGAGGCATTGTTGTTCAGCACGATTTTTTTCTTGCCTGCCTCTTGATCTCCACCAGTCTTCTTCTTTCTGCCTCATATCCTTTGGTACCATGTATGATGGATTGGCGCCACAGGCACCGATCCTGAGATGTTGTTTCCCAGATGTGAAGATCAAATCCGGTGTTTTTTTAGGGTGGATTTTAGTTGGTCCTTATATCGCACTAGAGGGCGGCCGATAGGTCTTTTTCCTGTGGCTAGCTCCGAGTACAGGGTTTGTCGAGGCAGCCTGTTTGCATTCATTCTGATCAGGCACCCGCCTGATAAACCCAACTAAACCAGAAATAGGTAGAATTAGCAAAACTATACTTTCTAGAGTAAACAAACAAATCAAACAGGACCTAGAACTAAACCAGTGGGCAAATACTACCGAAGCAATCACCTGATTTAAAAATATAGAAAACAAAGATAAATGTACGTTCATACAGTTTGACATCATAGACTTTTATCCCTCGATATCTGAAGAACTTTTTAACATTGCCCTAGAATTTGCCGAGATATACACTGATATATCCTCAGAAGAAATCAATATAATTAAAAAATGTAGAAAATCAGTTCTAATAAATAACAATAACCAATGGATAAAAAATAAAATGAAAAATTCATTCGATTTAGCGATGGGTGCCAGAGACTCTGCAGAGGCATCAGATCTTGTGGGATTATTCATTCTATATACCCTCACAAGCATATTCGATACTACGGATATCGGCCTATATAGAGATGACGGACTAGCTATAATAAAAAAACTCCAACAAAGTCAAGGGAGAAAACTTTAAGAAAATCATACACAAAGAAATGAAAAAAATTAGGCCTAAAAGCGGACATATCAGCTAACATAAAAATAACAAACTTCCTGGACGTCACGTTAAACTTAGATAAAAACACATATGAACCATACTTAAAAGATAACGCTACTCCAATTTACGTAAACCCTAAGTCCAACCACCCACCATCAATTATAAAACATATTCCTAACTCGATCGTAAGTAGACTCAGTAATAACTCAAGCGACGAAAATGCATTTAACAGGTCATCCAATATTTACGAAACAGCCCTAAAAAATAGTGGATACAAAAATATCGATATCAAATATAAGCAACAAAACACCAACAACTATAATAAAATTAAAAACAGAAGAAAAAGAACTATAATTTGGTATACGACCCCATACAATCAAATGTTAAAAACAAAACTTGGCAAGAAATTTCTAAATCTTATTGAAAAACACTTTCCCGCAACCAACCCCTTACACAAAATCTTCAATAAAAATACCTTGAAGTTATCTTACAGTTGTTGCGAAAATTTAGAGATGATAATTAAGGCACATAATAACAAAATACTAAATGAAAACAATGTAAACAACAATAAAAAAAGTAGACACCATGACAGAAATAAAACCAACACTAGCAGAAATAATAATAATGATGATGATAATAATAATAATAATAACAAACCAACCCCGGACAAGAACAACCATACCATAAATAAAAATACTAATAACAAACAAGATAAATGCAATTGTAGACACCGCACACTTTGCCCAGTCCAAAATAAATGTCTAACAAAAAGTGTAGTTTATCAAGCAACAATATTTGCGAAAGAAAACCCGAATAACAAGAAATATTACATAAGCATGACTTCCTTAGATTTCAAAACCCGATACTATGACCACAAAAGCACATTCAAAAATAAAAAACACTGTATAAAAACAACACTAGCGAATAAATACTGGGAACTCAAAGAAAGCGGACATTCGCCGGTAGTCGAATGGAAAATAATGAAACAAGCTACCACATGCAGACATTTAGACGACCCATGTAAATTATGCCTCCATGAAAAATTTTCTATCTTGTACTTTAAAGAACCTCAAAATCTATTAAACTGTAGGCGGGAAATAGCAAACAACTGTGTTCACAAAATAAAACTTACTCTAGGATAGCGATACAAAATAGCTTTAAAACTAACAATAACAATAGAAAAAAAAAACAAAAAAAAAACAAATAAATAAATTAAATAAACATGAATATACATAAACGATCACATATATATATGTATATATATATGTATATGTATGTGCATTGTTGTGTACACATAGGTATATTTATATGTATAAAAAAAAAAAAAAAAAAAGAGAGCGGCCACCTAAAACCACTAACCTAGTTCTAAAACAGATCCTTTGTTTGATAAAATGCATGCCCATTGGCTGGTAGGAAGGGGCGCGGTGGATACTAGAAAGCTGATTGGCCGACTAGAAATCCTCAACATATATAAAAACAAGAAGCAACGACAGAATTCGCGCATAAGCCTGACGAATCCTATAGTTGGATGAAACGCAGAATATTCAGTGTAGCTTAATCGCCATATATATTTTATAAATTACTAACTAGCTCTACCTACCTATTGAGCACTTTTGAAGTAAATACTTAAAGTTTACGCATAAATCTATACTTTCGTATATTAAATTTATGCGAATAAATGAAGTAGTTATATATATATATATATATATATATAATAAAAACAATATTAATATTTTAATGAGTCTAATAGTAAAGCCTACAATTAAATCGATGTATGTGTATGAATACTAGCCTACATATACATACATATAAATGTACACATACACACACATATATATATATATATATATATACACACACGTGAATATAAATGATATTTGAAACAAATCAAGCAAGCAACCAACCTTTTTAGTCATTACATATATATATATACACACATTTACACATATTAATATATACATGCTGGCATATACACACAACATATACATACACACATACAAACATAGACAGACATATACATATACATCCACATATATGAGAAAGAAAATTAAAACTGTAAGTTGAACTTTACAATCAAAATTTATTGTTCGACTGAATACTCTAAAAAAACTATTTACAAAGTCCTTATTCCACAAAGTTTCAAAGAATGCTATTCTTGTTATTCTTCTCATCAGAGGACATAAAGAAATAAGCAAATTATATTTGTAGCAATGCTAGAATTTGCTAGTCATGGCATTAAGTGAAACTGCGGTTTATTGTAGTTATAAATTGGCAAAAAAAGAAGTGAAAAAAATGTTGGATATGGAAAAAAAATATAAAAACAAACCACGCATAATATTTCAGCTTGCATGAAAATTCTCTCAAATGGATCCAAAATCCGAAAATAGTTCTTTAGAGAGAATAGAGTCCAAAATTAAGTCCAGTGTGACAATGCATATAATCCGATTGGAAAGCTTTCAAAACAGCTGAAATAATGAAAATTGTTTTTTTTCCAGACAGTGCAGTAACCCAAAGATAAGTCAATCGCCAGTAAAATGGGATCGAGCAATAAAAGGAGAGAAAGGCAGTATGTAAGCCTTCATCATCGGCTTAATTAGAAAAAAGTGATTTCAAATTAAATTTTAAAGAAATTAATATCAGGCTAAGCGGAAAAAAAAATAATAAAAAAAATATGAGTCCGTAAAAGCTTGTATTACTCTGACCGGAAATTGTCTAGACAGAACGAAACAGATCTTTTTATAAAGTGTTAAATTCGATGTCATTATTAAAAAAAGTGAGGATTATAAAGTTTTAAGGATGGCAGAATCTTAGCTTATTAGTAATTATAAGGCTGTTGAAGAGTCATGTTAATGATGATAAAGAAGACAAAATAATAAAAATAAATGCAAAGTAATGCTAATAATAGTAATAATAATAATAATAGTAAAACCACTAATAATCATAACTATTTTAGTAATGATAGTAACCAATTTAGTAATAATGAAAAAACCGTAATAAAGATGGCGATAATAATATCTATTAAAAAAAATAGTAATAGAAATAAACATAATAGCAGCAACAGTGATAGTGACAGAAACGATGATGTCAATCATATAATGATAAAAGGCATATATATATCTATATATATATATCTATATATATAAAAATGTAAATGTTGGTTTGTTCTAAACGAATAAAACCATATTTCTACGTTACCAATTTATTTGAAATTTTCAGACAACCCATTTTTAGAGTCGAGGTATGTTTTTATGTTCTTAAATTTACCTCGCGAATTATTAAAATATTAAATAAAATAAATACTTTTTTTTAAGCGAATCTGTTCTGTTGATAAAACTGAACTTCCGGTTCGATTAATTTCACAGCCACGAATTGACGAAAGATTTCATTTTCTGTTTAGTAAGTAAAAAAAAACCCAAAAAAAAAACATAATTCATTTGTTTATCTTCCATATTTTTTAATTTACACATTTTTTCTTTATTATGAGGCCAAAAAATAGTTTGTCGCTTGCTTTTTGAGTTTTTTGGAATAAAAAAAAACACGATTTAAAAAAATAGCGCGGATCACGGATCACTCTCTGCATTAGCACCGAAAAATGTTACTAAACATTTATTAATAATTTCTCACTTTTACAAACATTTGATTTTAAATTTCTTTTTAAATGACGACTTTTATCGACTTTTTTTTTAAATACCCCCCCCCAAATGGTGTTTATTAGCCCCCCCCCTCCAAAAGTGATGTTTATTCCGGAAGCTGTTCTTAAGATTTGGAGGTTTGGGGGGGGGGGGGGTGATTCCAAGGTGGACCTAAGCTAAAAAAAAAAAAGTTATGCGCACATAAGCAGCAATTTTTTTATTAACTTTTTTTTTTACTTTTTTATTTAAAAATTAGTAAATTTTAATTGTAGCGTCTACCCCGGAACTAATTTTGACAGTGACATTGAACATTCACCGTTTCCGGAGAGCTCCAAGAAAAAGACAAAAAAAAATTCGAGGAGTCTATTCATGCCGCTTCTTACCCGAACGAATTTTCTAAAGAAAATTAATTTATTGTTTCATCCCAACTTATCGCCAAAAACATTTGACCAGTCGGGAAGGATTTCTTCTTCTTTATTTTCGGACTAAAAATAACACGAGTGTGATACACCAGGGCAAATAAATTCACACCTATTATAACAAGCTAAGTCTGATTATTTGTTTTTAATTAAATTTTAGGGTTTGTATTACTGTACACATAGATTCGAAAAAGTTGTAAAAAAACAAATATATAACAAATAAATGTTATCAAAGGCAAGATAAGTTACTTTTCTACCTAACTGGATATATTTTTTGTGTTTTTATTCAATGTAACATATTTATTCAGCTCGAAAAACATACAGTGTTTACCGATGTATTCGAAAATTCAAGATGGGTCTCACACCCTCTTTAACACCGTAAGTTTGGGAAAAGGTGTTATAAATAAAAAACTATACAAAATACTATTAAAAACCCGCCGAATATATGTCAGCATATGTCATGGTAACATATATATGTAGCGAGTTTTTAACAGTTTTATCTGTTTTTTTATTTATAACACCTTTTCCCAAACTTACCGTGTTAAAGAGAGAATCAGACGCCATCTTTTAGAGTATTCAGTCGAACAATAAATTTTGATTGTATAATTCAACTTAGTTTTAATTTTCTTTCTCTTATAATAAGCTCTACTCTATTGCGTATCGAGCTTTTTTAATTCAGTTGGGATGAAATTTTCTTTATATAAATACTGTTATTTATATTAGTTTGAGGTTTACCATTGCGTATATCAGGTAAACACTACATCCCTTTGATTTCATTAATATATATATGCACATCTACTCATTATCAAACAAATGTACTGATCCATATTCATACAGATAAAATAAAGTAAGTAGGTATATGAAGCTAAAGATGTATAAATAAATATAAATAAATGGATATACTATAACTATCACCATTACTGTTCATTATAGCCATGAACAACATCCTAAGAAAATGTCAAGCCGCATACAAGTTCGTTAACACAGAAGAAAAAATTAACCACTTAATGTACATGGATGAGCTGAAACTGTTTGCAAAAACAAAGACAGAATTAGAAACTAATAAACATGACCAGAATCTTTAGCCAAGATATCCAAATGGAATTCTGCATGGAAAAGTGTGCACTGATGACCATGAGGAGGGGAAAACTAGAAAAAACAAAGGGTATAGTACTGCCCAATCAAACAAATTAGGACATTAGGTGAACATGATAGCTACAAATATTTGCGAGTGCTGGAAGTAGATGCCATCAAAGTAATGGCAACGAAAGAGAAAATAGGAAAGTAATACCTCAGAAGAACAAGAAAACTCTTCAAAACCAAACTCAATAGTTGAAACCTAATTAAAGGAATAAACATGTAGGCAGTGTCACTAATAAGATACTCTGGACCGTTTATAAGGGGAACCAAAGAAGAATTAAGGAATCTTGACCAGAAGACCAGGAAACTCATGATAATGCACAATGCACTACACCTGAAGAATGAGATTGACTGTCTATGTGTGAAAAGGAAAGGCAAAGGAAGAGGGCTTGTATAGAAGACTGTAAATAACACAAAAACATAATTTTAAAAATACATAAGGCAAAACACTGAGAGAATAATTACTGCAGCAAAAGACAGCAAGAGACAAGGAAGTAACAAATAAGATAAAGTGACGAGGAAAGAAAAATGGGAGGAGAAACAGCTATATGAACGATTTATAAGGATGACAAAAGAAACTAACGAAAACACTTGAAAATGGCTACAAAAAGGAAACCTTAACAGGACAACTGAATTATTAATAACAGCTGCACAAGATAATGCAATTAGATCAAAGCAAGGATCTAAAAGACACAAGAAAACAGCAAATGCAGACTCTGATGACAATGAGACGAAAAAATAAACCACATAATAAGTGAATGCAGCAAACTAGGGCAAAAAAATATAAAAATAGACACAATCAAGTGGGGAAGACAGTACATTGGCAATTATGTAAACAATTGCATCTTGAACACACAGACAAATGGTACAAACACAAACTGGCAGCAGTACTGGAAAATGAAAGTCACAAGATCCTATGGGACATGAATATACAAACGAATAAACCCATCCAAGCAAGAAGATCAGATGTCATAATAGTTAACAAGAAGGAAAAGTCCTGCCAGATTGTAAATTTTGCCGTTCCAGTGGGCCACAGAGTGAAGATATATACAAATACACGGAACAGAGAGTTCAAAGGAATCTAGAAAATGAAGAAAGTAAAGATAACACCACTAATAGTAGAAGCACTAGAAACGATACCAAAAATCTTTGGAAAAAGAATGCGTAAGAATGGAATCAGATAGATGGCAGAGAAGATACATTGAATTTCAGCAATGAAAACTGCAGAAATATTAAAGAAAAACTCTTGAATGTGGAGACTAACAACACATAAACTACACACAAACTGGACACAGAAACGGCTACAGATGTAAAACACAAAGGAACATCACATGGAATCATCAAAACTGAAATTGTATAATCGAAAAATGCCGCCCCCCCCTTCTTGTGAGTGTCCCCTTAAAAGGGGATCACACCAAATAATGAGGGTTAAGGAGGATGGAAAGACTGAGGAGAAAAAGCACTAGCCAGATCTCCACTAGATGAGTGCAAAGAGGAATGGGACCTTGGGGAGGCTTATTGCCACCCAAATTCCAGTGAAGACCAATGGTCACCGCCAACAAGAGATCAATGGTAAGTGGCTGTTGCGATAACGCAACTTCTTTTGCAAAGGTTATCGAAAGAGGTGGAGAGTACTGGAAATCTAAGGAGATTTGTTGTCACTCAGACTCCAGGGAACACCACAAGTTGTTCTCAAAGAGCAATCTTTGATAATGGCTTGTGTGACTACTCCTAGTGAGTAAATAATAATTTAAGAATCAAAAGGAAATGATATATGTTTGCTGATAAAAAGAAAAGATGTAATATATATATTGAAATCAATATAGAAAAAGGACAAGCTTATACATAAGTGCAGGTGATTGTGTTCATTATTTTTTTGGAAATACTTGTATGGTTTCAGAGGGCCATGTTGAGACTTATCTTCTATAAGTTGAATTGGAGGATTCATTGTATTTCTTTTACACTTAGAATCAAATTATTAATAAGTTTACATTTTTTAAAATATTTGAGGAACAAGTGAATAAAAATCCATGAAACTTTAAGAAAGTGCTAACAATACTATTAGCTACTCCAGTTAGAAAATAAAAGTATTTCAATGAGTATTAACGAAACTATGGTAGAAGATAAGAATATCTGTGGATTTCAGTATGTCAAGTTATTAACGAGGTTGAGAAAAAATGCAATATACCTATAACTTGTTTATTGAAATAATTTTCAAACATTAAATGAACTAGGAAAAATGCTTAGAACACAATAACTACATAGCAATTTCTATGTTGACATAATTGGTTGGGGATATGCGATCCTTTTTTATGAATGATTTGTAAACGCTGTTGGTCCACAGAATTAGTCAAATTTGGGATTTCGTCAACAGTTATTCCCCATAATACCTCTTGGAGAGCATTCCACAACTCATCTTTGCTCTTAAATTGGCGTCCACTTACATAAAGGTGTGGCTTCATGATACACAAAGGTTTTCAATTGAGTTAAAATCTGGTGAATTCGCAGGCCACTCCATCTTCCGTAGCCCAGAGAACCCCCAGTTAGTGCAAATATTTTTTGCTTTTGCTTGCTGCATGCGAGGGAGAATTATCCTGCATAAAAATAATGTTTCTTCTGAACGTCAATCTTTGCTTCTTTAGCCATGGTTCAAAGTGTTCCTTTAGAAAAGCGATGTAAGCATTTGACATCATTTTTATGCCTTCTTGGTCTCACTATGGGCCAACTAATGTACCTCCAATAATCCCAGCCCAAATCATTATCCCACCACCACCTTTTTGGCGCCTTAAACGCTGATGATGATGTCGTCATCTAGGACCCATCCATTGCTCCAGCCATATGGGCCATCAAGAGTGACACGCACTTCATCCGTGAACAAAACTTTGGAAAAATCCATTTTCATGTTGTCCTCTGCCCATTTCAATCAGTTTTGTATGTGACGTTGCTTTAACAGAGTCTTTGTCACGGGCTTAACAGACTTTGCCACTTCTTTCAGAAGGCGATATCAAGTATTTTTGGAGACATTCTTCAATCCGGCTTGGTCAAAGATTTCTCGACTTTTCTGCCCACGGTTCTTAACAACTTCACGTTTAATTTGGAGTAGAGAATGGCATGAAACAACTGTAGATTTACCTTTATCAGCTCTCTTATGTACCTTTGTATGGTCCGTGACAAAGTTCTTCACAGTTTGATGGTACTCTCCTATCATTTTCGATATTTCGAGGCTAATTTTACCTTTTACTAGCTGTTCTGTAATAGTACACTTTTTAGAGCTACTCCAACAACCTTAAGGACCCATTTTATTGACGAAACAAACTGCCTTGTTAATAACTTGACACACCCCAAATACTGTGGATTCAGTAATAATGATGGCAAGTTGTTTACATTGCGTGGAACAGTACGAAAATTTCACAGTACGTGCAGTTCAGCATTGCCAATGTTTCTGAAGCTTTTCGTACGAAACTACCAGTAAGTTTCTGAAACTGGTAAAAAAATGTTATCTCATTAATAATTTGACACGCAGTGTAGTTTACATACTTTTGTTGATGGAAAATTAATCAGGGAGCATCTCATCTAATATTGTCTAGTGTGTGTCCAGGTAAATTAAAGTGGTTTGCTAGTGGGGTCGGGGATTTGGTCTGATTGTTGCTTTATGATTGTAAAGGCGGATTCGAAAGACATCAAAGTCCAATATATCCCCCATATATTGGAGAAACTTTAACGCCTTTCCTTTTTTATATACATATGTATAAACTTGTCCTTTTCTACATTGATTTCAATATGTATATCTATATCTATATATCTATAAAAGTGAAAGTGTCTGTCTGTGTATCTGTGTGCCTACATTTCCCAATGCAATAACTCTGTCAAATTTAAGTCTACAGACTCGAAATTTGATATACAGGGTACTGAGATTTTGGAAAATTTATGTGATTTCAGCCAGAAATTTGGCTGTTAAGGGATCAAAGTTCAACAATTTGACCTTTGAGAACTCTACCAAACTCCTCCGACAATTTTGGGTCTAAACACTTGAAATTTTAGATATAGGTTCCTTGGACATGGATCTAACTTAATAACTTGATTGGAGCCCCAAACAATAAATGTTATGGGGTCATAATAGGGGTCAAATTTAAAAAAAAATGACCGTTTTCTTCTTTTTTTTTTTTGCTCAACCTACACCTCCAAACACCCGGGCAACGCCGGGCACCCATGCTAGTCTTTCTATATATCTATAAAAGTGAACGAGTCTGTGTATCTGTCTGTGTGTCTGTCTGTCTGTCTATCTGTCTGTGTACATTTCCCTATGCAATAACTCTGTCAATTTTTTGTCTACAGACTCGAAATTTGATATACAGAGTACTGAGATTTGGGAAAATCGATGTGATTGGTGTTCGGCCAGAAGTTTGGCTGTTAAGGGATCAAAGTCCAACGATTTGACCTTTGAGAACTCTACCAAACTCGTCCGACAATTTTGGGTCTAAACACTTGAAATTTTAGATATAGGTTCCTTGGACATGGATCTAACTTAATAACTTGATTTGAGCCCCAAACAATAAATGTTAAGGGATTATAATAGGGGTCAAAGTTAAAAAAGATTTGACCTCTGTGGTTTCTACCAAATTACTCAGACACTTTCTGGTCTAAACATTTCAAATTTTACATAAAGGGTATTCAGAGATAGGGCAAGCTTTTTAATCGGTTTGGGTTGAAAATTTTTAGTTACTAATATATAAATGTATGTATGTTTGCATGTGTGCCTAAAACTTTCGACAGAGGCGACGGATTTTTACAAGATCAGTATCGTTTTTAAGTTCGACCTTTCAGACGACAAATATCGAAAAATTGGCTAAAAACATTAATATCTTCACCTTCAACTGGGCACTTTTCTACGGGGGGGGGGGGCTCGCTTTCTTCACCGATATTTTTAAAAGCCATCCTCTCCTTTCTGTTGTCTAGCCTTAAATAAAACCTACGTCACTTCCGGTGTGACAGTGGTCGTAACAGTAAAGACGTCAGGCTTTTTTCCTGTTTTTTTCATTCTTCGCGGTACGGGTTCGAGCCTGCTTTCCTACTACCACTTTTTTTTTTTTTTGCTCACCATACACATCCAAACACTCGAGCAACACCGGGCTGAAATGCTAGTATATGTATGTATGTATATGTATATATATATATATATATATATATATATATATATATATATTCTTTTTATCAGCAAATACATATATCATTTTCTTTTGATTCTTAAATTATTACTATTATTACTATTATTTTCCCCATACTTAACCTTTTATTTGCACTATTATATTGTTACAGTATATCCATTTATCTACATTTATTTATATTTATTAATACATTCTTGGGCTTCATATCTCTATTTGTTCACTCACTTTATTTTATGTACCTATTTACTATGCCTCCCCACGGGACAGAGTTAGACACCAGGGTCGTTTTTTAACATGGAGAAAATGTACAAAAATAAAAATTGTCTCAGTCGTGAAGGATTTCTCCTCCACCAAAAGAGAACAAGAAATAGAAGTCCAGCATCTGGAGAACAGATACTACACTTTGATCTTGTCCCGACGGCCTGATGATTGTATGTGTATGAATATGAATCAGTACATTTGTTTGATAATGAGTATATGCGTATGTGCCTATGTATGCATGTGTATGTGTATATATAGTGATGTGTCTGTATATGTTTATGTATATACATGTTGTGTGTATATTATTCCAGCATGCATATGTGTAAATGTGTGTGTGTGTGTATATATATATATATATATATATATATATATATATATGTAATGACTACAAGGTTGTTTGCTTGCTCGATTGGTTTCGACTATCTTTTGTATTTATGTGTGTGCGTGTGTGTGTATATATACTTATGTATGTGTATATATATGTGCATATGTACATTTATATGTATGTATATGTATGCTGGTATTGATATACACACATAGATAGGCTTTACCATTAGACTTGTTATAACACTTATAATTATTTTTATTATTATATATATATATATATGAGTGTATAATAAATGTTTTTGTGAGGTATATATGTATATTTCTATGTGTGTAATATATATATATATATGTTAATGTGTATGTTTTTGTGCTGGCTCATATGCTCTCTCTCTCTCTCTCTCTCTCTCTCTCTCTCTCTCTATATATATATATATATATATATATATATATATATATATATATATATATATTTACCAAACATTTTAATATATTAAAATTCAATAATACCAATAAAAATTTAAATCAAAATTAATTGACTCAATTTTTAAGCTTTATGATTATCACTTTTTATATTTCAATATCTTAATATTGCATTAATCCTCCATGTGTGTTTTTTATTTAAGTAATTATTTTTCTTTCTCCAAATTATTTATTTAATTGATTTATTTTCTAAATACTAAACTACAAATTCTACCTTCAAATTCTAGTTTATATTTATATGTCCCAATCAATGATAGTTTCGTATCAGTTTTGTTTACATCTACGATTTCATAATTGATTTTGCTTAATATTTTATTTCTTAAGAAGGAATTGTAATTAAAAGGTTAATTTAAAAAAAAATATTAATTAAAATTTATCTTCATTCCATACTTGTTATGTCAGTAATTTAAATGTTAAATTTATCCTTTTAATTTTTATCGTTATATAAGTATTCTATTTTAATTTATTTTTTCTCTTTAATAACATTCTAAAATTCTTCACCTTATAGGAGAGCTAACTATGTTTATTAAATTTTTATCGATTTCTCTAAGTTTTAGGCATTCGTATTTTGATATTTCGACTTTAGTATTTATTAACCATCCTGATTTAATTTTAAACTTATAATCTAAACGTTACCTTTTTTATGCCAATCTCAGTTTAATTTCTCATTTATTTTTTGAAGACAGCTTTGTATAACATCTAACATTTTGTTTAAGATTTCCTCTTTTGAATTCACTATGTGGTATGCTTCAAGTAAGCATAGGTTACATCTTTTTGATTTACTCGGTGTATACTTTCTAGCCTTATCTACTGTTGACCATTTTAATTCAAACTTTAAAAATTTTTTTTACGTAGTTCCCTAACCCAATCATCTAATGCAGTTGTGTTCCTCTTATTTTTAATAGTTATTTTTTTTCTATCTCCATTAATATTATTATCCACATCACTATTTGGTTCAATCTCGGGTTTAATTTTAAATGATGCAACATGGTTTCTGTATCTGTCCTTAAAAAACAACCCATCCCCCTAGGTATATCTTTTTACTATCATCCACTTTAACCTCACATTTGTACACAATTTCAAAAATTAAGCAATTGCCGCCAAGAGATATTCATTAAGTATTCTAGAGTTACATTTTCTCCCCAAATTTATTTAACCTGATTTAATCCTATTATTATTATTCACTATTTTGTTAATTTTACTATTTTTGAACCTATTATCGTGTTGCCTAGATTGCCAGCAGTTGAGAATGAAGTTTAACTGTGTTCTTATTAATTATTTTAATCTATTCTCTGGGAGGAAGTTCTTATCGATTATTTTGTAAAATTCTTTAAGGCTATTGTTTTGAATATGTTCACTAAAAGGCAGATTAAACCAGACTTGTTTTTTTGCGTCTATTTCTCTTGTTCTTTATATTATTATCACTATTATATGGTTCTTCATTATTTTTAATTTCATTTTATATATATATATATATATATATATATATATATATATATAAATTTGTGTAGGTGCACATGCATGTGTGTGTATATGAATCTGTGCATATGTATGTATATGTGTACATGTGTGTATATATGCATTTATACATGTTTGTGTATGCATATGATTATTTATATGTACATGTGTATGTACACTGTATATATGTACATTACATATGGCTGTATAATATGCATATATATGCGTAGATGTGGATGTCATCTGGGGATGTATGCATAGATATCTGTATATGTATGGCCACAAATTTTTGTGTTGGCTTTACTATTGGTTTGTGGTTAAAATATAATCATTATTATATGTGTTGTTGTTATTATTATTATTATTATTATTATCAATAACAATAATATTATTAACAATATTATTATTATAACTATCAGCATTGTTATTATTACTTTACTATATTTATTTTCTATTACTTTTGTTTCAATTATTACTATTATAATTATTAAAACTATTAATATTATTTTTACTGTTCAATACATTTGTTTCAGTTTCTAATGATTTATTATACATATTGAAATCAGTTGCGTCTTTTTGCCGTTTGAAATGATTGCAAAAATTTTATATAATAAAATAATAAAAAAACGACAACATTCTTCCACAAACAGTAAAAATAATTCATGTGAACTCTTTTGAACATTGTTGCCAGAAATGAACACTGTCCAAAATACAAATTTCCAATTTTTTCAACGTCTTTCATTTTCATTTCAATACATTTTTGTGAACAAGAGTAGAGAACTGCTTGAGATATAAACAAGGGTAAAAGGTCCAAATCCAACGTCGGTGGACCAAAAATCCAATGTTCCTCGAGGGCGGAGTTAGACACAAGGTCGGTTTTTAATATGAGGAAAGGAACAAAAATAAAAATTGCCTCAGTCTAGAAGGATTTCTCTTCTACTGACTGAGGATAGAAAAGAGGATGTGTAGTATCAGAATAGATACTACACTTGGCTCTTAGTAATGTTGCTATAATACAAAAAATGTACTTTTTCAATAAATGTTTTTGCAATTATATTTTGATACATTTTTATACAATAACTTTTGGTTTTCAAGTATTTTGGTTTTATTTTTTTATTATTTTGTGTGTTATTTGACCAAGAAGAAATCATGTTTGATTAAATTTAGACGAGAAAACAATTCAATGACTGTTTTTGGTAAATGTAAAGTTTAAGCGTGATGCTCTTTTTTAATGTTATTATTTAGAAACCTATTATTTATTAACATGGGAAGGGGTGTTTTGTAAATATTCCAAGAAGAAATTGAAGTTATTGCCCTAACAATGGTGCTGTCTGCATAATGCGTAAGTTCTGAAAAAACAATTTTCATTCAAATTCAATGTAGAAAAAATATCCTTCTAGACTGAGGCAATTTTTGTTTTTATTCCTATCCAGAGTGCCCCTTTTGGGGGAGTTAAATTTTCCCTACATTGATAACTGACCTTGCGTCTAACTTTATCTTCGTGGGAAGGCAAGTAAATAGGAGCAATATTAGAAAAAAAAAAAAAAAAAACTTAAAAGCGAAATAAACTAAAAATATTATCAGAGAAACAAATAAACCAGAATTTTTTTTTCATTTTGATTTAAAAATTCCACATTTTCTTTTTACTACTTTTTACCCCCTGGGGGAAAAAACAAAATTTTTCCAGGGTCAAATATTACATTTCCAGATGAATATCGATGTGGTCTTGCTTTTGGGTAATTTTCAGCAAAATCTAGTGGTTGGAAAAGATTTTATGTCCCGGAATTTATTTTTGTTCATTTTGGGCTAAAAATCACCATTTTGACCCCCTGGGGATGAAACCAAAATTTTCCCAGGATAAAATATTATGTTTTCATATATCATGTGGTTTTGCTTTTGGGTAATTTTCAGCAAAATCAAATAGTTGGAAAATATAGTATGTACTGAAAAGTGCTATTTCCCCCCCCCCCCCATTTCGTCTCCTTTTGACCCCCTGGGAAAGCAATCAGAATTTACACAGGGTCAAATATTACATTTTCAGATTCTTGCTTTTGGGTAATTTTCAGCAAAATCTAATAGTCGGAAAATATACTATGTACCGAAAAGTGCTATTTTTGGCCATTTTGACCTCCTGGGGATGTAACCAGAATTTTCCCAGAGTCAAATATTACGTTTCCAGATGTATATCCACATAGTCTTCCTGCTATTTTTGGCCACTTTGAACCCTTTTGATGCAACCAAAATTTTTATCAAAAATCCAAGAATGTACATTTCCTGCCTTGCCTAGTAGCTTCATGCAAAATTTCAGAAAAATGTAATTAGTCATTGACAATTTTTGGAATGAACAAACAAACGGACAAGGGTAAATTCTAAGGCCCAAATCCAAGTCGGTAGACCAAAAATAAAATATTAAATACAAAAAGAAAAAAACATAAAACATCGTTTTCACACTTCAAAAAACCCTCATAACCTTGAAATCACTGTGTGTGTGTGTGTGTGTGTGTGTGTGTGTGTGTATATATATTGTCACGACCGGGTAATGGATGACCGAATTGATTGGCAATCAGATCGAGACACAAAAATTTATTTTATTTTATATCCAATGTCTCATAATTATCTTCGGTTAATCGTCGGATGTCGGATCAACCAGCGAAACATCATTAAGGGGAATGGAACAACAGAGCAACGAATGACAAAACAAACACTCAATCAAAGTTTAAAATTCAAGGAAGACTTTTATATACAAAAAAGGAAGAAGAAAAAACTCCGATAAAAAGAATGAGTGAGATAGACGTATTTTTTGGGATGTTTGCCAGATGTATGCGACATGCAAATACAGTACAATATGTATAAAAGTTTGTGGATAAGAAAAAGTTTTGGCATGAGATAGGCCAAACTTAGCTGTTTTGTCCGTTAGGGTAAACACGGATCATAAGTTCGCAAACACAATATCCAAGAAAAAAGTTGAGATGGCGAAAGTCTATCTCTTCTTCGAATCTTAGTTCCAAAGAAGAATATATGTGAGTTCAATCGACAATACGATTGTATTTGAATAATAATCCGCAATTTAATTAATTCAAATCTCAATCAGATTAAATGTGGAGTTCAATCGACAATACGATTGTATTTGAGCAATAATCCGCAATTCAATTGATTCAAATCTCAATCTTCGATGAGGTTCGATTCTCGGAGATAATTTTTGTACACCGGGCTGTATCGCTTCTTTTTGCCAACTGTTTATTTCTTATTTTCAAATCCCTCGTGGTCCGCTTTTCCCACCACAAATGTTCGCCGTCCAGTTGCCATGACGACGTATTTCCGCTCGTTACGGCGATATCCACACCCAACCTCTGTCCCACTTCCCTCAGCCAAGTGACTGCCACGCCACATCATTTACAGAGAGAGGGAGTTATCTGGTTGATTAGGTCTTAGGAAGAGAGAGAGAGATAGCGAGATATATATAGAGAGTAAGTAGAGAGATTGAATGTTCGCTGTGCTCTGACGTCACTATATATATATATATATATATATATATATATATATTACTAGAATACCCATCTCAGGATGAGAAAAATTAATTTCTCTAACTAAACAGTTTTGCAACTCCTTTTATATAATCTTGCATAGATTAAAATCAAGATATATTGATTCTTATTCCAATCTTTATCAAAATTTGCCACATGATTTTGATTTTAGGACATTTCTAAAGTTGAAGATTTAAGAAATTTCAATTTAGAGAATTTTGCTTCTGGTTTCTCCAATTCTTTAAGGTGATGATATGTCACTTATAAACATGACAGCTTTAAAGCTTACTGTGTTTGTGTCTGTCTAGACAGAGACAAAAGGAGTCAATATTTAGCTTGTTTAAAATAGCATTTGCATTACTAAATAGGAAAATTTAATAGATGCTTCTTATGAATGGATTCCTTGTTTATACCCTCTCTCTTTCTTTTTTTACATTCGTTTCTCTTTCCTTCTCTTTGTTTGAATAAATTATTGAGTCCATTTTCTATACTGCAACTAATTTGTACAGATTACTTTTCTCAGTTGAATACATTTTATGCATGAATAATAATAAAAATGTCCCAGTTTTTCTCTTACTCCTTTCTTTTGAATAAATGTAAAGCTTTGACAGAAAATCTTTAATGTTAATATGCACACAACAGCTATTTTGACCTCAATAATAATATGATATCAAGGATGTAAAAGATTTCCATTTCATTTCTTCACTCTTTACTTTCACGAAATTCTTAATCCAATTGTTAATAAAATGATGCTTAATAAGTATTTTACTCCCTCACTCCCATTCCACAATTGCTTTTCTTTCCATTTTTACTTTCCTATTATACAACTATTCTTAACCGGTTGCATTGAAGTAGTAGCATTTGATGAATCTGAGCATTTTTTACTGAATCATCCAATCAGACTCAAGTAGAGAAGTCACATGACCAACACCCACGTAACTTTCCAAGTATTTTGATTTTTTATGCAACATTTTCTGATTTTTTTATGCAACATTTTTGTTATTATATATCAATTAAAACAGCAGAAATGATTTCAGATTTTTATGTTATCATTCCTGAAAGATATACATGTCTGATGTTTCTTTAAGTAAATGTTTCTTTAATGTTATTTCTTTTTCAGGTTCATTATGTTATGCAGAGTTGGGTGCGGCCATTCCTAAATCCGGTGGTGAATATGCATATCTGATCCACACATTTGGTCATCTGCACCCAACTTGGGGTCCAGTTCCCGCATTTTTATTTGCATGGCTTGCCATGTTTGTCATTCGTCCAGGAATGGTGTCAATTATGATGATGAGTCTTGGAACATATGCATCAAAACCGTTTTATGGAAACTGTGAACCACCAGAGTTTATCATCAAACTAATTACCATTACTGCATTAAGTAAGCATTGTTTTTTGACTATATTTTCTTTGACAGTTACTATAATTAGAACATAACTAGTAGATATTATAATGAGTGTAATAAGCTATTTCTGATTTAGGGATCAGTATTCTTTTACCCTTGAAAATACATAGATTAAAAAATTAAGAGTTTTATAAAATTTAAAACAAAGCAAACTGCTCTAGGCTGCATGAGAAGCTGTAGTTGCCACTGATGCAAAATATATATATATATATATATATATATATATATATATATAATGTGATTGTACATTTCTGTCCCCACTTAACTTGAGAATACTGTTGATTTTAGTCGAAGGAGTAAGCAGTTAAAATAAATATTTATTCCTGAAAAAGGTTCAATTCTCAAATATGAGAATGTGTTAATATTCCTTTAAGATAAGCGCTGAAATTGAAATTGTAGTAATAGCTTTTGGATTGAAGGCGTAGCCATAGGTAGGTTATATAATTAAACAATTTTACATAAGAAAATAATGAAAAATGATACACAACAGAGGATGGTGTAGGTACAGAATGAGGGTGTTTACAAATACATATGTTCACAAGAACTAAGGAAGAATATTTGCTAATATCTTGCATGCTGGTCTGTTGATTTTGGATCTTTCCTGCAAACTGCCTTCATTAGCTTCTGTCACAAATCCAGTCAGGTCCATGTTAACCAATGCACTCAAACTTTGCCCAAGATGATCAATAAAGGGATGGGGTCGAGCAATCAACCAATGGTAAGAGGAAATAGTTGAAAAGAAGCTGGAGTCTAGTTTGCTTGAGTTTATATAGACTGACTCACATGATCCCTAAAGCAGCAAGTGATTGAATTACATGTTGGTCAATCCGTGCAACCTTTAAAAGGACAACAGAGACAACCACTAACTAACCAATGAGTATGTTATAATTCAGATAGGATTACCAGTAATAAAGTAGATTATATCACTAAAAATAAGATTGCTGGAATTTAAAGAAGTACAATGTTAATTAAATCTAGGTAAGTATTAACAAATGCTAATAATTATTTCACTCGGAGATAATTTGCTTTGCCTGAAGAAGGAATGCTGATTATGTGATTAAACTTCTTAGCAAGACATGAGATGGCTACTCAAAAATAAACTTCTCTCTATCCGTCTCTCTTTCCCATTCTATCTCCCTCTGTCTTTTATTCTAGAGCTCTCTACCCAAACACACCTTATGGAGCAAGTAAGTTTTCTTGATTTTTTTTTGTTAATTTTACTGTTATGTTCCAGCAAGATAATTCTGACATACTTTTACATCCTTGTATAATATATTCACCTTCGGGTGCCAGAGGACATTCCTTAAAAATTAAAAAAAAAAAAAAAAAAAAAATTGAATAATTTTTTTTTTTTTTTTTTCTTTAGCTGTGGACAAATTCCAGTCTTTCCTTGGAAAGGAAATACAATATTTAAAGTTAAATTAGCTGTATATTTTATATTTTTTGTAGTAGCCACATGTTTGAATTTCTTTTCAAGTCACACAGTTATCATTTTGTGTGGTTGAATTTGTTATACATACATTTAGTCTCACATAGAAAGTTTATCAAAGAAAACATACAAGAGATATGCAATATATAAAGTGTTTAAAACCACATATGTAATTACTAAAATTAAAGCTACATGAATGTTTCAATATAATCACAAGACATGTGTTGCCAGGGTAAACAAATTGAGATATATGCATGGCCAATGTATAAGTAAATATGACTTACTAAGTTGATCATGTCTGGGAACCTATACTGCTGTGAGAAGGAATAGCCATAAATACACGTAGAGCTATTCTGACTGCAATCAGAATAGAGGGAATCTAAAAATGATCGCAACCATGAAAGATATCTGATGAGAACGACATGAGGTTTATGAAAACCATGCAAGATATCTGATAAGAACGACATGAGGTTTATGAAAACCATGAAAGATATCTGATGAGAACGACATGAGGTTTATGAAAACCATGCAAGATATCTGATGAGAACGACATGAGGTTTATGAAAACCATGCAAGATATCTGATGAGAACAACATGAGGTTTATGAAAACCATGCAAGATATCTGATAAAAACGACATGAGGTTTATGAAAACAATGAAAGATATCTGATGAGAACGACATGATGTTTATGAAAACCATGAAAGATATCTGTTGAGAACGACATGAGGTTTATGAAAACCATGAAAGATATCTGATGAGAACGACATGATGTTTATGAAAACCATGAAAGATATCTGATGAGAACGACATGTTTATGAAAACCATGCAAGATATCTGATGAGAACGACATGAGGTTTATGAAAACCATGAAAGATATCTGATGAGAACGACATGATGTTTATGAAAACCATGCAAGATATCTGATGAGAACGACATGAGGTTTATGAAAACCATGAAAGATATCTGATGAGAACGACATGATGTTTATGAAAACCATGAAAGATATCTGATGAGAACGACATGAGGTTTATGAAAACCATGAAAGATATCTGATGAGAACGACATGATGTTTATGAAAACCATGAAAGATATCTGATGAGAACGACATGAGGTTTATGAAAACCATGAAAGATATCTGATGAGAACGACATGAGGTTTATGAAAACCATGCAAGATATCTGATGAGAACGACATGAGGTTTATGAAAACCATGCAGGATATCTGATGAGAACGACATGGGGTTTATGAAAACCATGCAAGATATGTGATGAGAACGACATGAGGTTTATGAAAACCATGCAAGATATCTGATGAAAACGACATGAGGTTTATGAAAACCATGCAAGATATCTGATGAGAACGACATGAGGTTTATGAAAACCATGCAAGATATCTGATGAGAACGACATGAGGTTTATGAAAACCATGCAAGATATCTGATGAGAACGACATGAGGTTTATGAAAACCATGCAAGATATCTGATGAGAACAACATGAGGTTTATGAAAACCATGCAAGATATCTGATGAAAACGACATGAGGTTTATGAAAACCATGCAAGATATCTGATGAGAACAACATGAGGTTTATGAAAACCATGCAAGATATCTGTTGAGAACGACATGAGGTTTATGAAAACCATGAAAGATATCTGATGAGAACGACATGATGTTTATGAAAACCATGAAAGATATCTGATGAGAACGACATGTTTATGAAAACCATGCAAGATATCTGATGAGAACGACAAGGTTTATGAAAACCATGAAAGATATCTGATGAGAACGACATGATGTTTATGAAAACCATGCAAGATATCTGATGAGAACGACATGATGTTTATGAAAACCATGCAAGATATCTGATGAGAACGACATGAGGTTTATGAAAACCATGCAAGATATCTGATGAGAACGACATGAGGTTTATGAAAACCATGAAAGATATCTGATGAGAACGACATGATGTTTATGAAAACCATGAAAGATATCTGATGAGAACGACATGAGGTTTATGAAAACCATGAAAGATATCTGATGAGAACGACATGAGGTTTATGAAAACCATGAAAGATATCTGATGAGAACGACATGATGTTTATGAAAACCATGAAAGATATCTGATGAGAACGACATGAGGTTTATGAAAACCATGAAAGATATCTGATGAGAACAACATGAGGTTTATGAAAACCATGAAAGATATCTGATGAGAACGACATGATGTTTATGAAAACCATGCAAGATATCTGATGAGAACGACATGATGTTTATGAAAACCATGCAAGATATCTGATGAGAACGACATGATGTTTATGAAAACCATGCAAGATATCTGATGAGAACGACATGATGTTTATGAAAACCATGCAAGATATCTGATGAGAACGACATGAGGTTTATGAAAACCATGAAAGATATCTGATGAGAACGACATGATGTTTATGAAAACCATGCAAGATATCTGATGAGAACGACATGAGGTTTATGAAAACCATGCAAGATATCTGATGAGAACGACATGAGGTTTATGAAAACCATGCAAGATATCTGATGAGAACGACATGAGGTTTATGAAAACCATGCAAGATATCTGATGAGAACGACATGAGGTTTATGAAAACCATGCAAGATATCTGATGAGAACGACATGAGGTTTATGAAAACCATGAAAGATATCTGATGAGAACGACATGATGTTTATGAAAACCATGAAAGATATCTGATGAGAACGACATGATGTTTATGAAAACCATGCAAGATATCTGATGAGAACGACATGAGGTTTATGAAAACCATGAAAGATATCTGATGAGAACGACATGAGGTTTATGAAAACCATGAAAGATATCTGATGAGAACGACATGAGGTTTATGAAAACCATGCAAGATATCTGATGAGAACGACATGAGGTTTATGAAAACCATGAAAGATATCTGATGAGAACGACATGATGTTTATGAAAACCATGAAAGATATCTGATGAGAACGACATGAGGTTTATGAAAACCATGCAAGATATCTGATTAGAACGACATGAGGTTTATGAAAACCATGCAAGATATCTGATGAGAACGACATGAGGTTTATGAAAACCATGCAAGATATCTGATGAGAACGACATGAGGTTTATGAAAACCATGCAAGATATCTGATGAGAACAAAATGAGGTTTATGAAAACCATGCAAGATATCTGATGAGAACGACATGAGGTTTATGAAAACCATGAAAGATATCTGATGAGAACGACATGATGTTTATGAAAACCATGCAAGATATCTGATGAGAACGACATGAGGTTTATGAAAACCATGCAAGATATCTGATGAGAACGACATGAGGTTTATGAAAACCATGAAAGATATCTGATGAGAACGACATGATGTTTATGAAAACCATGAAAGATATCTGATGAGAACGACATGAGGTTTATGAAAACCATGAAAGATATCTGATGAGAACGACATGATGTTTATGAAAACCATGAAAGATATCTGATGAGAACGACATGAGGTTTATGAAAACCATGAAAGATATCTGATGAGAACGACATGAGGTTTATGAAAACCATGAAAGATATCTGATGAGAACAACATGAGGTTTATGAAAACCATGAAAGATATCTGATGAGAACGACATGATGTTTATGAAAACCATGCAAGATATCTGATGAGAACGACATGAGGTTTATGAAAACCATGCAAGATATCTGATGAGAACGACATGATGTTTATGAAAACCATGCAAGATATCTGATGAGAACGACATGATGTTTATGAAAACCATGCAAGATATCTGATGAGAACGACATGAGGTTTATGAAAACCATGAAAGATATCTGATGAGAACGACATGATGTTTATGAAAACCATGCAAGATATCTGATGAGAACGACATGAGGTTTATGAAAACCATGCAAGATATCTGATGAGAACGACATGAGGTTTATGAAAACCATGCAAGATATCTGATGAGAACGACATGAGGTTTATGAAAACCATGCAAGATATCTGATGAGAACGACATGAGGTTTATGAAAACCATGCAAGATATCTGATGAGAACGACATGAGGTTTATGAAAACCATGAAAGATATCTGATGAGAACGACATGATGTTTATGAAAACCATGAAAGATATCTGATGAGAACGACATGATGTTTATGAAAACCATGCAAGATATCTGATGAGAACGACATGAGGTTTATGAAAACCATGAAAGATATCTGATGAGAACGACATGAGGTTTATGAAAACCATGAAAGATATCTGATGAGAACGACATGAGGTTTATGAAAACCATGCAAGATATCTGATGAGAACGACATGAGGTTTATGAAAACCATGCAAGATATCTGATGAGAACGACATGAGGTTTATGAAAACCATGCAAGATATCTGATGAGAACGACATGAGGTTTATGAAAACCATGCAAGATATCTGATGAGAACGACATGAGGTTTATGAAAACCATGCAAGATATCTGATGAGAACGACATGAGGTTTATGAAAACCATGCAAGATATCTGATGAGAACGACATGAGGTTTATGAAAACCATGCAAGATATCTGATGAGAACGACATGAGGTTTATGAAAACCATGCAAGATATCTGATGAGAACGACATGATGTTTATGAAAACCATGCAAGATATCTGATGAGAACGACATGAGGTTTATGAAAACCATGCAAGATATCTGATGAGAACGACATGAGGTTTATGAAAACCATGAAAGATATCTGATGAGAACGACATGATGTTTATGAAAACCATGAAAGATATCTGATGAGAACGACATGAGGTTTATGAAAACCATGCAAGATATCTGATGAGAACGACATGAGGTTTATGAAAACCATGCAAGATATCTGATGAGAACGACATGAGGTTTATGAAAACCATGCAAGATATCTGATGAGAACGACATGAGGTTTATGAAAACCATGCAAGATATCTGATGAGAACGACATGAGGTTTATGAAAACCATGCAAGATATCTGATGAGAACGACATGAGGTTTATGAAAACCATGAAAGATATCTGATGAGAACGACATGATGTTTATGAAAACCATGAAAGATATCTGATGAGAACGACATGAGGTTTATGAAAACCATGAAAGATATCTGATGAGAACGACATGATGTTTATGAAAACCATGAAAGATATCTGATGAGAACGACATGATGTTTATGAAAACCATGCAAGATATCTGATGAGAACGACATGATGTTTATGAAAACCATGCAAGATATCTGATGAGAACGACATGAGGTTTATGAAAACCATGCAAGATATCTGATGAGAACGACATGAGGTTTATGAAAACCATGAACATATCCAAGAGCTTTTGAGGTCAAACCAGAAAAGATATTCAGTTCTACATTTAGGAACGGAGTGAAATGGAATATATTTTTGATCGCATGTATTTTCTTATTGAGCAGTATAATTCAGGGGAAATAACTTTGAGCTTATCCAAGGGAAATCACTTTATAATTCTTGAACCACTAAAGATTAAAAGAATGAAAATAGAATATTATTGATTATGCTACCAATTTATGAAAGAGATTTATTAGGAAGAGAGAATCAAAAGGCTTTTGAAGGGTAATTCATGTAGCAGGTGGTGTAGTGTGATGAAACATTCACTTCCTTGCAAAATACTAACATGATAAATAACTTTAAGTGATGGTTACCATATTAAGAAAAAAAATGTGATGGTTACCATATTAAGAAAAAAAAATGTGATGGTTACCATATTAAGAAAAAAATGTGATGGTTACCATATTAAGAAAAAAAATGTGCCCATAAATTATTGGCACTAGATATTTGGGTTTTGCTAACTCTGAGAAGGGAAGCCAATATCTTTTTGGTGCTCACAATATTTTCTCCTTTAGACATTGGCAAAATTTTCAATTTCTTAACCAAACTTCACAAACACCATAACATAAATATGGTATGGTGATTTTACTAATGGATTTAAAACATTATTGAAATGGATTTTCTTTATAACTTTTGTTTTCTTTAAAAATGTTTCTGATATTTTGTTTTCAATGTTTATTATAGAATAGAAATGTTTGTTAAACTAAAACAAATTTGAAAAATTAAAAACATTTTTCTTTTCTTTTCAAGGTTGCAATCTTCTCTGTGTCCCAAAGGTGCTTTCTGCAGCTTTGTGTGGCTTGAAGATGCTTTTCTGTCGCTCAGGGGTGACTTGTGCCTTCTGTAAACCTGAGGTTCCCTGTATGGACTAGAACATTTTTGTTTGATACAAACATGTCATCTCTAACTATATTAATAAGCAAAATTTTAAAAATATTTTTTTTCTTTAACAGTATTCATTGCGTTCATCAATTGCTACAGTGTAAAGTTTGCAACCAAAGTTCAGAATGTTTTGACCGTGACAAAAATAATTGCCATCTTTATCATTACGGCAGGAGGATTTTATTACATGGCCATAGGTAAGTGTCCAAACATTTTTTTTTTTTGTATTTGTGACAAATTAATTCCTTAATATTGGAATAAGAATGGATTTTATTAATATGCGTCTATTCAATTTAGTGATGGAACTGTATGGAATACGCCCTTAGCCTCACACATAGGATGATCAAGAGGAATCTAGGAATATATATATATATATATATATATATATATATATATATATTAAATTTTGTTTTTGGAGGGGAGGGGGAATTTTAGACAAGCAACACCATTACAGCTAACCATTGATAGTCTGGATTGTGAAAATAAGGAATTCTGGAAGATGTGAGAAAAGCTTCAGTTCTGGTGGGAAAAATAAAGATGCAAAATGAAAGCAAAGAAAGGGCAAAACTGAAAAAAGAAGTAAATGTTTAGGTAGGGATTGGGAAAAAAAAAAAAAAAAAGGAATCAGTTGTACTGAGACGAGACAGATGACATAGATTGACTCATAAATGGTGGAGTTAATCTAAGCTGAAATTTGAAAGATGAGCGATATAGTTAATTCAAACATAGACACAAGTTGCAGCTATACTGTTGTCTATATGTATGTACTTCTGCTATGGAAGGTCGCTTCATGCTCTAGTGATCAACACTAATTGAATCTCAATGCATCTCATAAAAAAAAAACATTCAAAACTACTGCACATGTGCTTGAGGTAAGGAAGTCTGTCAGGCGTGCAAGTATAGTTGCACAGAAATGTTATTCTGAATTTAAGCATGACAGACACTGTGCTATGTAGAGATTGATTTTATTTTAAGATAAATAATAGATGAGAGTAACGTTAAAGTTTTAAATGGAAAAAGCATTATATTTGTTTAATTATATTGAAAATGAAGTATTAACCAACTAGTTATACCTACCCAGCATTGTCCAGGATGCACTAAAGTCATTTTATTCTTTTATCTTTTTTCTAAAGAAATAAAATTTTAATTATAAGGTTGATAATTCGTATATAAAAAAGTTATCCCTTTTTGATGATTTAAGTGAGTATTTTAAATCTATATTATCAGTTGTTTTAAAATAAATTGTAGAATGTACATAATTTCATTGCCAATAAAATGATATAAAAATAAAAAATATGATATAAAAATAGCAAATAAAAATTAGACAGAAACATGTTTAATGTATTACATTAAATGCGATTTCGGTCTGATTTTGAAAATTCAACTATAGAAGACAGAAAGAACTAAAAGCAAAACTATTGAGGCAATAGAAGACATTTTTGTGCTTATCATATGAAAGGAGTGTTGTGATAAGTTATTTGAGAGAAGATACTTCACCATCACTGCTTTTATTCATGAGATAACTATTATCTTCTTCAGATGCTTTTGTAGTTTGTAACTATGAAGAAATGATGATATTTGTGGAGAAGCCTGTGATGTTTTGGGGGTGTCACTAAAATGGAACAGTAATTGTAATTTCGTTCTCGTGCAATGATACACGTTTCTAATTGAATACACAACAAATAAATCAATCGTAAATGATGAAATGAATAACAATAAGTATTTTAATTTATTCACAAAATAACAATTTTTTAAATAAAAACAAAAGGAAATTTTAAACAACGAATTATATACACAGGAAACTGAATTTTTTCTTGTATTTAAAACGGAAAAAAGTCAAATTTATTATCTTTTAATTTAACGGAAAAAATCAAATGTAATCATATATATATATATATATATATATATATATATATATATATATATATATATTTTTTTTTTTTTAACGGAAAAAATCAAATGTAATCATATATATATATATTTGTTTGTTTTTTTTTTTTAACGGAAAAAGTCACACTTATTTGTTTGTAATTTAATGGGAAAAATTAAATGTTTTTTTTATTTTTCAAAAACGCAAAAAATTAATGGGGGAAAATTTAAACAACAAATTATATATATATATATATATTTTAAATGGAAAAAAGTCACATTTATTTGTTTTTATACATTGTCAGTTGTGCAAGCCATTTTCATTCATTAAATTTAAGTTTTTCACTTAATTAGTTTCGCTTGTTATAAGATTTCTTTCACGCATGTGTGGAACAGAAAATAATTGCACCAGAACGAAATTACAATTTCCGTTCCATTTTTGTGACGCCCCCCCCCCCAATCTCCACAAATACTAAAATAACTACAAGAGTGATTCTGCTTATACCCTGACTTCCTGGAGACAGAAAACAAGATCTAGAGTAAACTAAAGATCAACTAGACTTGAACTGACTTAAACTTTTTAACAAATAAATGGCTTCAAAAAAAGAACTTTCAACACACTGGTTATAACAACAGGAAGCGAATTTCCAACAGAAACCAACTAAAACTAATTGTTAGGCTAATTGTCAAATTAATTCAACAGTCAAAATACTTTTGCTTAAATTGAGCCAAAAATATCATTGATTGTCCTGCAAAACAACTCATTTGCATAATTGGATGTGACTCATTTCAGTGTCCTACATATCTGTCTATAACCACATATTTTTAGCGATGCTTTAACTTATATGGACGTCCATGAAATCATTGTTCATACAAGCTTGATTACAACCAGAAATAGAACTCATAACTTCCAGGATGATGTATTTTCATTTTGTTTTATTTTTACTTCAGTATAAAGTTTTAGAAATCAAGGTTCCTTCCTGAAGCTAACATTTGATTGTTTAAAGATACATAGTGTTCAATTAAAGTCTTTTCTTTTACTTCTCAAATGTTGATTTAATAAAGAAGTGCAGAACATTGATTTTCCTCTTCCCAAATTGATCGCTTAACTATGTTATTGTATATCTTTCTTGATCGTACCTGATTCAAGTCTGGTGAAGTATCCAGCTAAGAGTTGTTAATCGAGATAACATCACTAGTAGGAGGTGCATCATTCCTTGAATGAACCCGTATATAACCAGGTTTCAAATATTATATTATTTTGAATATTTGGTCAGGTTTTACTTTTAGAGTGAAGTATCCTCATGTCAAGTTGACCTGACAAACCGTTGTACAGAGAAACTGAATGAACTCAACAATGATGTTTAGTAGATAATTCAAACTCATGATGCACTGTTGTGTCCAGTAAAACAATCGAGGATAGATAAACCCAATGGAACTGTGATTATTTACATCTACTCGTACATTGTAAGAGATGTACTGAGACTAAAGCTGCTTTCAGGACTGCCAACAACCACTGTAAAAGAGTAATAAAAAAAATGCAAGAGAGCTATATGCTCAGTCCGTTAAATCCAAAGTAGTTGAGCAGCGGTTTGGTTTGCACCAGTTTTGGCAAATAGCAAACAGGATCCTGAACAGAAGCGTGCGTTCTATCCCAACCATCATCAATGGACCTGAGGTCATCTCGTCAGCATCAGACAAGACCAAACTATTTGCCAAGAACTTTGCAGCTAATTCTACCCTATACGATGAAGGCCATCAACTCCCCGTATTTCCTCCTATAACAGACAACACGCTATGGAACATACAAATGTTGAAAAAGCTTCAACCAAAACTTGCCCCCATACTTACAAAACTGTTTAAGCATTGCCTTCAGGAGAAGTACTTCCCAACACCCTGGAAAACCTCATCAGTATGCCCTGTATTTAAGAATTCAGGTGATAAGTCATCTCCCTCTCAGTACAGACCAATAAGTCTCCTGTGTGTCATGAGTAAGCTGCTGGAATCCATATTCATTAGAGAATTAGTCAACCACCTCAGCAGAAATAACCTTCTTAGTGACATGCAATATGGTTTCCGTTCTGCAAGATCTACAGCAGATACCTAACAGTTATATCTCATAGGATTAGTGGATCTCTCAACAAAGGCTTCCTTTCTCGAGCAATTGCTCTTGACATATCAAAGGCCTTCGATAAGGTATGGCATAAGGGCCTACTTCACAAGATTTCCAGCTACGGTATGACTGGAAATGTTTTCCAAATTATTAAATCATTTCTCTCTCATAGGCTCATAAGAGTAGTGGTTGATGGGCAGAAATAAGAGGCCCAGAGTATTAATGCTGGAGTCCCTCAGGGGTCCATCCATGGCCCAATTCTCTTCCTGATCTACATCAATGATCTCCCAAAACAAATGCTTAAATCATTTGTTTACATCTATGCTGATGACATGGCCATCTATGGCAACACATCAAAGGCCGTAAATGACAAAATTCTCTCTGATTCTCTCTCCTCTGATCTTGAGCGCGTGGTACAGTGGGGGAAGAGGTTGCTGGTTACTTTTAATGCATCTAAAATCAAGTTCCTATTTTTACATCATCAACACTCTGATCCCCATTTGGCATCAATTGAAATGGATGGCTCTTGTCTTGGGGAGGCTCCATGTTTTGACAAGCTTCTGGGTTTGACCTTTACCCCTGATCTGAAATGGAACATGTACATCAAGTCTGTTGCCAAGGTCGCTGGGAAGATCCCATTGATTACTATACATGCAATAACCCTTATCCCCGAGTGGCTTCCGGGCCTTGATAAGTGGTGACCTCCATGTAAAAAAACAAAACAAAAAAAAACAACTCGTGTGTATATTCATTTTAATTAGTCCTTAACATTATTTCTAATTTTGAGATTATCTGCCCTTTCCTAACTATTAGTTCCTGTATTGTTCACATATGTATAATTGTTTTACTTAAGAGGTCAGCTTAGAATTTGCACTGATTCTTTGAGTTTTCTAATCATCGTGTGTTTTTCTGTGTATGATTTTAACATTATTTCACTTTCTTTTCATTCTAGAAACTGATAGAATTTAAGAATAAACTGGCATTAATAATCAGCAGAGCATTAACATTGTTGATGAAGGGAAGAGTATATCATGTGTACACAGTGTGATGATGTATGGAAAAGAAATCTTTTCAGTGCAAGTTGAGAACATGCATGACATGAAAAAAATGATATAAGACTGGCACAATGGATGTGAATGTGAGTCTTGAAGATGGACTTAGATCTTATAACTTTAGAGGAAGATTAAATTTAGACAGTATAGAAAGATTCGTGCAGGGCAGGAAACTTCTATGGTATGGTCATGTTGAAAAAATTGAAGAGAGTGCTTGGGTTAGTAGGTGTAAAACATTTGCAGTAGCAGGATCAAATTGGATCTGTTTTTCAAGGATGACTGATAAGAATGAATTTGAGAAATAGATAAAGACATGTCTATAGATAATTTGTTTGGAAGTGAAATGCTTAAAACTTTCCAACATGGCAGCATGTAAAACCGACATTAAATCAAAGATAATCATTCACAATTATTTCTCATTGAAGCAAGTGTTGATGTGAGAGTGCATGCATGTGAGTGTATGTTTTATTGTCGGTGTAAGTGTGTCTATATATGGTTGATTGTATATGCATGTGTTACTGTGTGTGTATGCATATGACTGTGTCAGTGTGCATGTAAGAGTATATATGTATGCGAGTTTGTTAAAACCTATCCGTTTATTGAACTGAAAAATTGAATGAATTTGTAGCAACAGCATATGTTAAACCTAGCTTCACTCTTTCCTTTCTTTCTATTGCTTTTAAAAACCACATTCACACAAAGATCAAAGTGTGCTGTATTTTGTATCATTGTTTGCAGCTATACCTGAAAAACCAGTTCACATGACAAGATTATAATTGGGAAGTAAAATAATGTTGACTAACCAATCATAACGTTTACAATACTATTTATCAAAACAAGCCTGGTAACTTCAACAAAAGCAAGAGATTGCTAGGAGGAGTATTTTTTATGAATTTTTTATAAGAATGAATTTGAGAAATAGATAAAAACAAGGAGTATTTTTTATGATACAACTGAAAGAACACCATCAGTTTTCAAATAACATCCAACGCAGCTGAATGTTAAAAATAACCTTTCAGACAACATACTAACCTAACTTCTTAGAATGCTGGAAAAGGCATAGCTGAATGTATATTCACACTTGTTTAACTTGAACAGCCATTATACAAAAATGATAACGTAATTCCTTGACTTTTTGTCTAAGAGAAAAGTGTAGTATCAGTTCTGACACTTCATATTTTCTTTCTTCAAAAATCCTTCTAGATTGAGGCAATTTTTATTTTTGTCCTAATCCAGAGTATTCTGATCTGAGGAGCTGGATTTTCCCCATAACAACTGCTGATATTTCCCTTATTAATTATCTCTGCCTAAAATTAAATGTAAATTCTGCAAGTAAAGTTTTTTCCCAGAGCTGCCTGTCTGTGGAACAGAATACTTCAAGGCTGCTTTCCAGCTGACTATAACATGGCTGTTTTTAAGTCTAATGTGAGCAAACTATCCTCTTAAATTAACAAACTTCCATTACCAATAATCATAGTTGTCTTACCGATCACCTCATACTTATTTATCCTTATTCTTGAGTAGCCTTCAGGCCTTGATAAGCAGTAATCCCCCCACTCCTAGTAAATAAGAAACATCTGCCTAACAATTAAATAGAGACATGCATCTTTACTTCATAATAAAAGAGAAAAATAAATTTGTTTTATCCCTCTTTTACTTCATTCCCATTATTTGCGACATCTTTTAAATTTTTTCACTGTACTTAATCTTCTTCTTGTCTTCTTCTTGTATATAATAAAGTAGATTCCGTTGTTCCCCTCTGGACGAGATTGCAGATAGAAATAACAGATGGCAGATAGAAAATTATGTTTACGTCATTAGCCATTACATTATCTAGCTATAGAACACAATTACATACACATTACTTCGTAATATTAAAACATTACTTTTATTCTGAGGAGTGCCATGATCATCATCCTAACCTGCAGAGGAAGTAGCTAAAATTACACTGAGTCCTCTTGCAGCACCATTCTACACCAAGTGCATTTATACTTTTTCTTACTTTCCTGCGTGTTAGCTGTATTAGTGATTACAGATTTTCTACACAAACGCATATTCTTACCCCCTATGGCATACAAAAAAAATAATGATTTCTCTCATACATAAATCCAGCAAATCTGATTGGCTGAGAATTATACATTCTACAATTCCCCGATTCTGTTATTCCAACAATAAACGAACATTTCTCAAGTATAAATCATGCATGTAAGTGCACACTATTCTTACGTTTTTATTTATACAATTATTCTGCTTAGATTTACTTATACAATTCACGTAACTGTTTCGCTTATAATCTTTATACTTGTACTGTTTATTTGTAAAGATATTACACTCCAAAACATAACTCATTCACTGACCAGCGAGCGATACAAAGAGATATAAAGAGAAAGAAAATTATAAATGGCTGATATTACATCATGCTATCAGTTCACATGTTAGAATGTGGTTAACAATTATTTCATTTCGTTTGGTTTTCCGGTCACAGATTCGATTTATGTTTGCTTGTTTGTTTATATACACAAACTATAATTGGATATTCGATTTTTAAGTTTTCACTTTGTTTGCATTATAACTGCTTCACAAACTATAAATGGCTAAAATTAATTCATGCTATTATTTCACGTGTTAAGAAACGGTCAACAATTAATTTATATTAACCTTTTATTTCATTAATAAAGATACCCCACTTCTAGGGACGCATCCGATACTATTTCGTTTCATTTGGCTTTCCAGTTTCCGATTCAATTTGTATGTTTCCACGGATAAATTCCCATCATGCTATTATTATACATGTGAGGATGTCATTAAATTCTAATTACACTTAAACATATTATTTTACAAATACAAAAAAATGGGTAAATATGAGGATTCTTTCCACCCAATTTTTTACAATTACGACTTATACATTTTCAGCAACAAAAATCACATTTAAAATTATGGCAAACAAGTACTTTACCATGTTATTTATTAAATACAAAAAATTAAAAAAAAAAAAAAAAACGAAAAAAAGAAAGGGTAAATACGAGGATTTCCTAGGGATGCACCTGATAATATTTTGTTTCATTTGGCTTTCCAGTTTCAGATTCGATTTATATATTTCCATGTTTGTTTATATACACAAACTATAAATGGATGAAATTACATTATTCTATTATTTTTAAAGGTTTTCGGGGATGCTGAAAACATGTGAGGATGTCAATAAATTTTAATTATACTTAAACACGTTATTTTACAAATACAAAAAAATGGGTAAATATGAGGACTCTTTTCACCTCTGACCAATCCTTTACAATTACAACTTATACGTCTTCAGCACCCCTGAAAACAAAAATCACATTTAAAATTCCGGCAAGCAAGTACTTTACCATGTTATTTAATAAATACAAAAAAGGGGTGGGGGAGATACGAAGATGTTTTCCACCTTCAACCAATACTTAAAAATCACGTTTATAATTCAAGCCAACAAGTACTTTAACATATATGAAGAAATGTCTGTTTCAAAAAAGGAAAATAACGTTTAAAATTCCGGCAAAAATTTTAAATACTGTTAGTTTAAAAAAAATAGACTGCTTGCATTTAACGCAAATTGAGCACCCACTTTATGACCACCTTTTGTTTGGTGGGAGGGGGGGGGGTCAGCATACAATGAACACAATTTACCGTGAACTGATCACCCAAAATTTTTATTTTTTCTGGGGAGAAGGGGGAGAGCACCAGGCATTAATAATCGATTTGACGTGCACAAACCCCAAACAAAAAAAGTTGGAGCTCATTTTGCATTAAATTGTGTTTATTGTATGTTGACCCCACCCTTCACCCCTGAAAAAAAATGTGTCCATAAAGTGGGTGTTCATTTCGCTTTAAATTATTATAGAAAAGTGATCCCCCACTTTTAGAAAATATTTATTCATATCTTGGAAACTACTCGTATGCCGAATTTTTATACGTTATTTTCGTTTTCAGCATCCCCGAAAACCTTTAAAAATGGTAATTTTAAAGCATTTCTCGAAGGTGTAATCATTCTTCATATTTACCAAATAATAAAATAATGCCAAATGAAGTTTTACAATGAGTAAATGTGCTTCATTTTATAATTTATAATTAAAAGCACTAAACAATACAAATGGGGAGGAGAGGGTATTCTGTAAATATTCTTTCACCTTACAATTGAATAAAAAAAAATGGTATGAAAGCTGAATTTAATATGAAAACACTTATTACAAATAGCGCAGTACAAAAAATGCATAAGCACCAAATTTTAAACTAGATATTGATCTCGGATGCATATGATGGCAGAGCACGATACCATATGCAACCATATGCCAGCATAACTTGGTGCTTATGAATTTTGTAACATGAGCAGGTTGGGGGTTGGCAAACAACAAAAACAACAGCAACCATATTTTAATTTTTTATGTGGAGGAGGGGGGGGGTGCATGCTACCACCAGGCAACGCCAGTTAACGAGTACTGCTAGTTTTTAATAAAAGTTGATCAAAGATATAAGAAAAGTTTTTTTTTATTTTGACTTTGGTTTCTGACAAACTTAATACTACAAAAGCATAGAAGATATTCTCATAATTTGAATCGGTTGTATCTTTTTTTTTTTTTTTTATAAAATCAACAAGACATTCATTTTTTTCAGCTGCAAAGGATTTTAAAATATTCCTATTCTTTAAAAGCCCAGCCACATTCCTTGTATTAAAATAATCATTCCCTGTTTTTTTTCTATTGTTTTCTTCTGTAATTTGATTCAAACTTTCAGATAATCAGCAAGGTTATCCTAAAGCTTAATTAAATACTGCTTAATCTGATTATTATTTATTAGGATGATTGCAGAAATATAAATGCATTGGCCATCTTTACAATAATGAAGATTGTGTGTCTGTATGTTTGTAATGCGCGAGCCTTTTCAAGTCTCACACAAAAACACGTTCACATTTCAAGCTATATTACTTGTCGCATACATACGCGCACACAAACATACGCGCCCACGTACACACGTACATATATTCACGTACGCGTACATACTCACATTCACGTGTATACACACACACACACACGCGCGCTAACGTACACACATGTACTCACACACGCGCACACGTACACCGTACGCACACAGATGGACGACGTCACTTCCTTTTAAAGGAAATCCACACATGCGCAAAAGACCAGTGGAAACACCTATAAAAGAAAGGGCAACAAGCGGCTTCTTCCTTTTCGGCCCAGCTTTTGAGCTGGTCGGTCTACAGACCGACTGCGGCCTCACACCACCTTGCTACTATGTGGGGCAAAAAGCTAACAGACCGTACGTACACATTCTCACTCTTTCTCTATCTACTACTGGTCTTTGAGAACACCTTCGCATAGCTGACTGCTAACTGATGTCAACTCTCTATCCTTTTCTTTGTCTACACGATGGACTGCCATTTCTCGTTCCATTACATTACTCACTTCTCTTCCCACGCGCAAACAAACGACAGTAACCCGAACGTGAGATGAACACACATTTCCTTTTTCCTTCTATACTACCAATCCCGCAACAAACAATGATTACACCCACGCGGACATGAACACATGTTATATCTAAAACGTTCATTCTTTCAACAGTAAATAAACGACACGTTTATCTTATCCATCAATTGAGTTTTTGTTTCCTTCAATTCCATTCGTTTCATTATATTCTTTTGTAACGGGATTAGGATTTATATATCCTAGTCCTCTACAGTAACCAAAAGTGCGTGTGTGTGTGTGTTAGATCTCAGGCTATAATAAAAAGTCTCATTACTGATAATAAAAAGTGAAAACTGTCACAATTTAAGGTTTGATCACATTAAATGGAATCCTTTTTATCATAATGGGGATTTTGTGTCTGTGTTAAAACTCTAAATATTTAAAAAGAAATGGTGTTAAATAACAGTCATTCTATTTAACTACACTGTTGTTACAATTAGAACTTTGTAATTACGAAAAACTCTAATAATATAATCTTGCATGTTTTCCCGGCTCTTCTGGACACTTGTCCACTAACAATGGTATATATTGGGATGACAACTGAGTTTCCAACCATTTTTTAAACTTTGGAACTTTCTCTTTTTTTTTTTTTTTTTTTTTTTTTTTTTGAGAATTTTATTTTTGAATCTTTGTTTTTCTTCTTTTTTTCAAATTAATTTAATTTCTGTTTGTTAAAAAACAATTATTAAAATGGAATTTCAAGTCAAGAAAACTAAGCATTTGCATTACAATTGCTCCTTTTTACTTTTATTTATTTCTTTTTTCTTTTTAATTTTTACCAATGAGGTATTGAAAATATTCTGAAGAAGTTGTCAGTTATTAATTACTTATTTTTTCTGAAATGTTTGGAATTTAAAAGAACTACAGAAACTTAGATGCAAACCTAGTAATAATGTCTTTTAGTAATTTTCTTCATTTGTTCCCTTTAAAATTGTTTTTCTCTTCATTTTTTTTCTTCTGTTATTTTTATTTTTATCAAACAAATTTACAAATGTCTTAGCATCATTTATGTGAATTTATGTTTTTTCTCTTCATTTTTTTTCTTCTGTTATTTTTATCAAACAAATTTACAAATGTCTTAGCATCATTTATGTGAATTTATGTTTTTTCTCTTCATTTTTTTTCTTCTGTTATTTTTATCAAACAAATTTACAAATGTCTTAGCATCATTTATGTGAATTTATGTTTTTTCTCTTCATTTTTTTTCTTCTGTTATTTTTATCAAACAAATTTACACATGTCTTAGCATCATTTGTGTGAATTTATGTATTATGCTTATGATTTACTATTATTAAACTGAACCAGTGTTTAGGAGTGATAGAGAAAATTATAAATTATTTAGATCATAAATATTTTTGTAAATAAATACTTGTAGGACAGATATATTTATAGGTTTTATTGCACAAGATATGGACACAAAATCTTTATTATTGGAAACATTTAATTATAGGATTTCTCTGTAGTCAGCATTCATCTATTTCTAGGAGTCTGTAAATTCGTGAAGAATTTGAGTATTTAATATTCTACATTTTTGTGGCAACGAGTTTGATGTCTTTCCAATAAACACAATTGTCATGTTGTGTGTTATCTTTTCTTGAGCACATGAGATCAGAATAATGAGGAAAAAGACAATGATGAAGAAACATAGACAAGCATATATATATATATATATATATATATATATATAGTAAGTTATGAAAATATGTTAATTAAGCTACAGTGTTTCACCCTCGTAGAGAATCATCAGGATAAATGCGTGGAATTAATCTTCATTTTAGCCTGACAATTTCCTACAGGAATGAAATGTGGAAGGCTCTGTGTAACTTGATTGATAACTTACTACCTCACTCTTTTCAGCTATGTTTACTCTGCCCCTTCTGATGGCAACAAGACACAAGCTTTGATATATTGGCCATGCCAGGATCGGTTGGATGTGCCACAGCAAACTGGAATAAAAGATCCGTCCCTTCCTTCATTAAAAACTTGATGTTGATGCAATAAGTTCAGCAACTTAGATGAGTTACTACCTCTAGCATCAACTCCGTAAAATGTCAGGATACTTCAAACAATGGAGAACATAGACTAAGAAGTGATTTAATCGCATGGAGCATAACTTTCAACTGGATCACATATAGATCAGGTGTGAGATGTTGATTGGTATTACCTACCTTGGAGTTCAGGATAATCACAGCACTTTAAAACCAGATGATGGAGAGTGATAATTATAAATAAACGTAACAAAATTTATAATGTGTTTTTCTTTTCTGTTTTGTTTTCAGGTAAACTGGATTTCATTTCCGAAGGGTTTGAGGATACTGCCAGGGATCCTGCAGAGATAGCTTTAGGCTTTTATAATGGACTGTGGGCATATGATGGTTGGTGAGTGGATTTCTAATGCATATTTTCCTATTTTCTTTCTTTAAGTCATGTCACATTACTGATGCATACGGTGTGTACAGTGTTTGAGGACATATTGAAGGTCATTAGGAAACCAATCTCATCTTTTAAACCGCTTAATCAATTGATACAAAACTAGGAATACATTGAATTACATGTTTATTTGATGTAACTATCTTGAACCATTGAAATATAACCTACATGAAGAACTGGAATTATTAACATGCATCTGTATGGATGATTGAGTAATGGTTGCTTTCATGAATCTGTTGTATTATGGGAATTTTGATTAGTCTGCAAGTTTTGTTTCTATTCACCGCTTATCAAGATTAAAAAAACACTGAAGGATGAGTGGATAAATTAACAGAATTAAAGAATATTATAAAGGGATTGAAACTAATGAAATGATCGATTTCGATGACATATAGTTGGTTGTTTTTGTTTTACGGCATATCAGCCCCTTTTCAGGCTATTTAATGCTGAATCCAAAGATTTTGAAGAAAATTTTTTTAATTGAATATATTTGTTTTCAAGTCGGTTTCTATTTAACCCATAGTTGAGACCCTAACAGGTACTACCACTCCTGGTCAGAGTGGACCTGGAAGCAATGGCAATTAAAGGGTGGCTCCACACTCCCCAAAACCCGCAAGCTGGGGCCTCACCACTGGATATAGCTTAAGGTCATATCCAGGACCATTGATGACATATAAGAACGGTTTATGATACATGTTTATTAATATTGCATTTAAAGATGATAATGTTCTAACCCTCAGGGAAGCAATCCTGTAGCAATATGTTTTACAAATTGGAAGTGATTTTTAGTTGCTTAAAATCGATGAAGCCCCATTGAAACACATATCACTGCACATTTCCAACCAATAATAAATGAACTAAAGTTTTGTTTTTTGTCTTTTAAATTAGTTTCTTAGGTTTTTTTGTTTTCTTTTTTTACAAAAAAGGTTTCATGGAATTTAACAAATTTAAAATTATAAATTGTCCAAAACAAAAAAACAACAACAAAAAAAAAACAAATCTTAATGAGAATTTTATTTTAACTTATGTTGACATTTCTAGTCATCAAAAAGCAAATCCTAATTATAAGATTGAACAAATAAAACTGTCTTGTGTATTTTTTATTCAAAAAGATTTTCTTTAAAAACAAATGAGTTAATAAAAAAATTTTAACCAATAAAAAAAGGTTATAGTTTTATAAATTTCATTAAATCTGTAATGCCACAAAGCAGCAATGAGTCGGATTAATTAAAGCTACAGAACAAAGTATATTGACAGATATTCATGTATCATGTTTTATCATTTTTTTAATGGGTAAGATTGAGATTAGGTTACTAAAATGGAAATAACTTGTTATCTTTTTTCATTGTGTGCACTCTCATGTTTCAAGAAATTTAAAAAGAAACAAAAAAATAGAATTAAGTAAACTAAATCTGTTCAGTTGCAATTAGATTATCTCACCAATTGTTTTTCTTTTCTTTTTTTTGTCCTAATTTAGAATTAAAAAAAACTGATTAATCTTAAATTATATTTCTTGTTCTAAAACAACATTCAAAGTTTTAAATATTATTTTTCTCTTGACAAAGTAACTTTAATTCAATGTTTTATTTGCTGGCACTCACATTTTCTTTCTTTTTTCTTACACCACAAATAATACTTCTAAAAAATTGCTTTTGTACATAAAACAAACATTGTAGAAATTTGGAATAGAGATTACATTGTTTTTTTTTTAATTAAAAAATGCACATTATTTTCAATTAAACATTTATATTATTTTTAATATACTAGCAGTTCAGCTCGGCATTTCCCGGGTGTTTGGAGGTGGATGTTGAGTAAAAAAAAATTTTAAAAGTTGTAGTAGGAAGGCAGGCTTGAACCCGTACCGCAAAGGAGGAAAAGAACGGGGGGAAAAAAACGTGACGTCTTTGCTGTTACGGCCATCGCCAAAACGGAAGTGACGTAGAAAAGAGGGGATGACTTTCGAAAATATCGGCAAAAAAAGCGACCCCTCCCTGTACAAAAGTGCCCAGTTGAAGGTGAAGAAATAATTGTTTTTAGCCAATTTTTCGATATTTGTCATCTGAAACGCCGAGCTTCATAACGATACTGATCTTGTGAAAATCCGTCGCCTCTGTCGAAAGTTTTAGACAGACATGCAAACATACATACATTTATATATTGGTAGCTCAAGTTATCAATCAAAACTAATTAAAAAGCTTGCCCTATCTCTGAATACACTTTATGTAAAATTTCAAATGTTTAGACCAGAAATTGTCTGAGTAATTTGGTAGAGACCGTTGAGGTCAAATTTTTTATTTAACTTTTATCCCTATTATGACCCCTTAACATTTATTGTTTTGAGCTCAAATCAAGTTAAGTTAGATCCATATCCAAGGAACCTATATCTAAAATTTCAAGTGTTTATACCCAAAATTGGCAGAGGAGTTTAGTAGAGTTCTCAAAGGTCAAATCGTTGAACTTTCACCCCTTAAAACAGCCAAATTTCTGTCCGAAAATGGGTTACAAAGATTTTCCCAAATCTCAGTACTCTGTATATCAAATTTCGAGTCTGTAGATGAAAATTGACAGTTATTTGGTAGGAAAATGTACACACACACACACACTTTCACTTTTATTTATATATATACTAGCAAGGGTGCCCGGTGTTGCTCGGGTGTTTGGAGGTGTGTTGAGCAAAAAAAAAAACAAAAGTGGTAGTAGGAAGGCAGGCTCAAACCCGTACCGCGAAGGAGGAAAAGAACGGGAAAAAAAACCTGACGTCTTTGCTGTTACGACCACCGCCAAACCGGAAGTGACGTAGGTTTAAATTAAGGCTAGACAATCGAAAAGCGGGGATGACTTTCGAAAATATTGGTGAAAAAAGCGACCCCTCCCTGTAGAAAAGTGCCCAGTTGAGGGCTGAGTAATTTGGTAGAGACCGTTGAGGTCAAATTTTTTTTTTTTAATTTTGTCCCCTATTATGACCCCTTAACATTTATTGTTTTGGGCTCAAATCAAGTTATTAAGTTAGATCCATGAGCAAGGAACCTATATCTAAAATTTCAGTTGTTTATATTCAAAATTGTCGGAGGAGTTTAGTAGAGTTCTCAAAGGTCAAATCGTTGAACTTTCACCCCTAACAGCCAAATTTCTGGCCGAAAACGGGTTACAAAGATTTTCCCAAATCTCAGTACCCTGTATATCAAATTTCGAGTCTGTAGACTGAAAATTAACAGTTATTTTGTAGGGAAATGTACAAAGACACATACACACACACACACACACACACACTTTCCCTTTTATAGATATATAGATTATCAAATGTAAAGATTTTTTGTCAATGTAAGCATTGTGTAAATTTGAATTAGAATTTGTGAGTTAAATTTCATTGTATTGGCTTCCTTTTTTAAATAAACATTTATTTATTTAACATTTATTTATTTAACATTTATTTATTTAACATTTATTCATTTAACATTTATTCATTTAACATTTATTCATTTAACATTTATTTATTTAACATTTATTTATTTAACATTTATTTATTTAACATTTATTTATTTAACATTTATTTATTTAACATTTATTTATTTAAAAAAAAATTTAATTCAAAATCATCAAAGCTTTTGACTTTTTAAATAAATGTTTATTTAAAAAATCGCTATTGTATTGGCTTAACTTATAAATTCAAATATATACATATATGAGGAGGATTTTGTTGTTTGTTGAAGCATTGTGTGTGGTATGAAAGGGTTGTGTTTGAGGGTTATGATAATGCAGTTTGTGGGAACAATCTATGTAGTAAACTAAATGCTTCATTTGACACCACACATGATTGTTCTTTCCTTATCATGGATTATTGTACTGAATGACCCATCCTCATTTGAAGTTTTCAAAACTTTCCAATTTTTATACACAAACGATCTTGTGACTTCAAAAACAACAAAAAAAAACAAAACAAACAATGCAATTTCTAAGATTGATTGAAATATTTATTATGAAATGAATTCTATATATCAACTTTTTTTCTTACAAATCATTTCTCTTGCATCTACATTTTGAATGAAAAGTTGACAACATTTTTTATTTTCTTTTTCCAGGAATAACTTAAACTTTGTAACTGAAGAGTTAAAAAATCCTCACAAGTAAGTTCAGATAAGGGATATTTAAAAATGTATGTGTGACTTTTACTAACTTTGCTCACCAAACACTGTGATAAATCTTTATGGAAATTGTTTCAGATAAGGCAACAAGCTACTTTATGTAAGGGTCGTAAAAAAAAAATACTTCAAGGTCAAAAAGTAGCCAACAATAAAGTGTTAGATGAATATTCTGACTCAGAAAACAGCAATTCTTTTCCCTTTGTCTGAAAAATTGCCCATGAAATGCAAGAACTAATGGACGATATAAAGGAAGTGAGTTTTGAGAAAGTAAAACCAAGATCTTCTTTCTAATCTCCTTAGAGTAGATAGCAGTGCGATGTATGGCCATTAATCAAAGTAGACCAACAGTAAAAGAAAGCAACCATTGTTGAAAATTAAAAAAAAAGAAACATTCGTTTTAATTCCTGCTAGAAAATTGCATGAAATATGAGCACAAAACCAAACGAGTGTACGACATTGGTTCAACAATTTTATAATTTTGCTCACTTGACACAGCAAGGAAATATGATTATTTTGTTCATAAAACCATAAAAATTTACTACTTGAAAGATTGTTTGTATAACTGCGGCTTTTTTGAGACACGTTTGAATTCTGCAATTATTGTGTTTATTCCCAAGACCACAAGCAAAATAAATTGTTTTCATGATGATATTGCCTACACAAACATTGGCAGGATAATACTGTTGGAAATAAATTCCAATACCAAATATTATATATGTGTGTGTGTGTGTGTGTGTGTTGTGTATGTGTGTGTGTGTGTTCAATAAATAAATTTGTTTCATATCAGAAAAAAATACATTTTACTTTTGTTTTCAGAAATTTACCTCGTGCTATCATTATTGGAATTCCAATGGTGACATTTTTGTATATTTTGGTTAATATTGGTTACTTCACTGTCATGTCTAAGGAGGAAATCCTCATCTCGGATGCTGTTGCTGTAGTAAGTATTCAATCTGAAATATTTCTTCATTGATTTTTTTTTTTTTATCGAATAAGAATGAATGAAGATTTGAACAGAATCAAATCTTCACCAAAAATTTAAAACTGCAAAGAAATTTTTTTAAGTTTTTGAATTTTTTAGATGAGGATTGATAATTTGTATTGTTTGGATTATTGTTCTGTTCGTCCCCTTTATTTAATCCATGAGAGGTAGCATACTCTTGTTCGATCAGCCATGACTGGGTAGAAGTCCTAAGTAATTCGCATTTCCATCATTCATATTATTCACATTTCAAAGGCCAAGATCTTTCTGATTCTCCCTCTTCTGATCTTGAGAACATGGCGCAATGGGGAAGAAGGTTATTGGTTAATTTTAATGCATTGAAAACCAAACTTTTCACCTTTCATCACAATCGCTCTGACCCCCCCCCCCCCCCGCCCCAATTAAAATAAATGGCTCTTGTTTTGAGGGAGCTCCATGTTTGACAATCTGAAATGGAACACTTACATCAAATTTGTTGCCAAAGATCGCTGGAAAAATGGTTAGATCACTCTATAACTCCAGTAGGTATCTCACTGCTGATGCAATCCTCTATCTGCATAAGAGCCAAGTACACCCTAAAATGGAGTATTGTTGCCCTATTCAGCATTGATAGTTCAAAACCAGCTTTGAAACCTAGTAGGTGATGCCCTTTTTCCTTTCCTGCAACCCCTTTCCCACTGAAGGGACATTGCAAACCTGCCTCTATTCTATCATTATTTTCATGGCAAGTGCTTGACTGAACTCCAATCTATGGTCTCCCCTTGCTAATCTTCCACAAAACACTCGACTAGTTACAACTACTATATACGATTTTCCCCACTCTCTATCTGTGCCTAAATCTAAACGCAGATTCCATAAACAAAGTTTATTTCCCTGAAGTGTCCATCTGTAGAACACTGTTCCACTGGCCTGCTTCCTGGTTGAACAACATGGTAGTCTTCAAAACTAGTTCTTGTTGAGCCGTCCGCATAAATAATCAAATTCTACCCAATTTACACCATTAACAATTACTAAACTACCACCTTACATTAATTAACTCTTATCCTCTAGTGGCCTTCATGCTTTGATAAGTGGTGACTTCAAGTAAAAAAAGAAACTGAGCTGGGAAACCTTCCTCTTTCTAAAGCTTTCCAGCACTACAACAACTGATCATCACTTTTTCACTTTCAGACATTTACTTTCCTCCAATTCTTAATTCAACAAGATCTTCCATTATTTCACAAGCAAATACTAAATTATCAGCATACAGCATTTTTAGGGATACAAATCTCCCTGGACAATACTTCTAAGACACAAATGAAAAGCAACTGACTCTGTACCGAGCCCTGACGTACTTGTTTAACATTAAAGTTGTCACTAAATGTGTTCTTAATTCTAACATGACTTTAAGTATTTCTGCACATTGATTGAACAACCACTTATTTGCCTCTAGTTTATGCAAAGTCCATTAATGATCTTTGTTGATACTGTATCAAAAGCTTTTTGTACATGGGAGAGTTTTTGGTCATAGCCATTAGACACCAACTGAGCAAGTTTTCCTGAATTTTAAGAGTCTCTTAAGCCTTAAGTTTTAGACATTTTCTAAAATGAAAATCATATAATGGATTTTGACCAAATAAATGTATTTTATATTTATAGTCTCTCTACATTTCAATTCAATTTAAAACAAGGCCTTATACAAAAATTAAAGACAACTGTTCTCACATGAAATTTGATAGTGGTGTCAATAACAAGAAATGAAGGGACGAAAAAAAATATTTAAAATAAATGACTTTTACCAAGTTGCAAAAAAAAAAAAAAAAAAATTGATATTCTATCATTTTTTTTATTTTTTTTGCAACTTCGTTAAAGTCTTTGTTTCTTCAGATTTTATAGCATAATTTTTATTAACATGGTTTTGCAGCCCTGGGATTTATCATGGATTTCAGGCTAAAAAGATAGTAAAAAAAAACATCTTTTTAAAGGAGGGTTTAATAGAATTTATCAAATATTTAATTTTCAACTGATTGTTGAATGTTATTAATTATTATATTTCTGAATTTTTGAGATGAAGATTGATTAATTATATTATTTGGATCCTTCAAACTACTGTTCTCATCTTCAGCATTATTTTAACATTTCAGTCGATGTAACCTTTGATATTTTTCCAACCAATTAAGCAAGATTCCCTGAATTTCAATTTCTTAAAATCAAAATCATGTGATGGATTTTGATCAAATTTGCAATAAAGACATAAGGTTTAATAGCATGATGTCTTCATTTTAATTATTGCCAGGGCATATAAAAGTGGTGCAAAACTGTTCCTCAATATTGTTGTTTTATATAATTTTTTACTGCCTGTGCAATCATAACATTTTAAAAATGAAGGCAATTTGTATGAATTTGTGAGTTGGAATAATTTGAATTGCTTCGTTCTGTTTTGGTGGCATGAATTCTCATACCCTCATAACCTACCAACAAAAATATATTGATATTGGTGACGTTAAGACATGAGGATACATAATTTCTCTATGACTACAATTTGGGAAAGAAATTAGCATAATTACTGCTGAAAATATGTCAATTAATTCTGACAAGGACAGAAAATCTGCCTATTGAAAGAAGAAAAGAGACAAGAAAAAAATATAAAAATGAAAGTAAAAGAGAAACAGTTTACTTGGTAACAGCTTCCTGTTTTGAATTTTGAAATAGTCATTTTATCCATTTATTAGATATTTTTTTGTCAATGGAAAAAAACTTTAAAATTTTAATGTAAAATTAATTTTCATTTTTTTTTATTTTGCATACTTTATCTCTTATTATTAATAAAAGTGTTTCTCACATGTTGAATTATTATTTTTTTTTGTTTATATTATAATTGAATGTTATATATTAAATATTATACATCAAATATTTATTGAAATAAAAATAAAACAATGAAAAACTAAAATGAATATTTAAAAATAACATTTAAACAATGTAAATATGACTAATTGCTGCCCATGTAGGTTTTGCTAGTTGAATATTGCTTGCAAAAAGAAAATAATAAATACAACTCTATTATTTATACAGTTCCTTTCTATGCAAATTTTTTTTCTCAGGTCTGGGGACATAAGTTGCTTGGCATAATGGCCTGGATTATGCCAGTTTTTGTTGTCTTATCTTGTTTCGGAGCAGCTAATGGCAGCCTCTTCTCAAGTGGAAGGTAAATTAAATGGAAAATTGGTGTCAGAAATCAAACTTAAGAATATTATTTAACAATAACATGTGTTAAACAATAATTGACTTTATATTTATTGATATTAATTAATGTATTTCATTAATTAATTAATTTTATTTTTAGATTTATAAAAATGAGCACTTAAATTTATGTTCTTTTGGTTATCATAATTATTTTATCCAATTATACTTTGGAGTCTATTGAAAAGCATGTTTTATTGTTTTTGCCATAATTTACTGATATAAAAAATATTTATGCATTCATTTATTATTTTTATTTTTTTTTGCTTGTTCAAAATGTCTATTAAAATGGATGTGTATTCTAAGTTCAAATCCAATTTTTCATTAATATCATTTTCACATGAATTTTGGTAACTTTTTTTACATATGATTCTAGAAAGAAACTATCATCAGGATAGTACACCATAAAACTTATTGTTCTTTCTTCAGTTTTACATGCTGGCATGTCTTGAATGGCTTTTAGAAATTGACTTCCAAAGTAACCCATTTACATACAGGTCTTCATTCATCTGCCTTTCTCTTAAATACATCTTATCGCTCCCTTCTATGTTTTCTATAAGACATACATTTCACATCCATTTTTATATCATTTTTATATCATTTTTCTCCATCCTACACGTATCCTCGATCCTCACTAGTCGAGTTTCACTTCCATACATCATCATTATATAACACCCTAAAAGGTTAATGTGCTGTAAAACAGACAAACTTAGATGATTCCTTCTAAAATATCCGGGAAAAAATATTTTTAACTAAAACAAAACAAAAAATTAAAAATCTTTTAAAATTTATTTAAACTAAATTATTTGTAACTCATTAAAAAAATATCAATATATATATATATTTTTTTTTTTTTCAGATTAAATTTTGTGGTTGCCAGAGGTGGTCATTTGATGAAAGCCTTTTCTTTTATCCATACTGAACGATTCACTCCTGTTCCATCAATTTTATTCACTGTGAGTTTTTTTTTTTAACTTTTCTATTTTTTCCTAAGTAAGATCTTAATCTGTGTCCGATGGAGAGACCCTTGATTTGACCTATTACTATTGTGCTATCAGTGCTATTATTACTATTAGATCAGGCTATCTGAAGATACTAGTTTCCTGAGCTAAAATGGACCAAGCATTAATGTTATTGTTTTCTCCTTCCATATGCAAATGTTAACCATGTTCTGCAAATCCAAAAATAAAAACCATTTTCCTCTACAAATTCAACCAAACATCATGAACAAATATTTGAAAATATAAAGAACTTGAAGCATAAAAACTGTACCAAAATTAGATTCAATGTTAAATGACCTAAAAATGGTTGATATACAATAAAACAAAACAACCAAACAAAACCTAATTTAGGGAGTGTGGAGTCACCCTATAGTTGCCATTAATCTCAGATCCATCTATGGATTAAATATAATTGGTATGATGTGATACTATATCTGTTTATATCACATCTAACTTAACTTCCAAATCTGACCCCCAAGATCGTCATGGGCATGGAATATGTGCCTATATTAAAGATGGCTTTCCATGTGGTAGGGACATCTCCAGAGAAGATCCTGACTTACTCTATATGTGCTTCCGGGTTGCACTTGCTCACACTACTGCGTTTATATTTGCTCTCTATCACCCCCACAACAACGGAGTTACTATCTTTAAAAGCATATCTGAGAAAATTGACCAAGTCCTATCTGCTTATCCTTCAGCTAACATTCATGTATGTGGAGACTTCAATGTTCACAATGTGAAATCATTAACCACTCAAACAAGACTGATGATGAGGGGAGGTTCTGTCATGATTTCTGCATTGCTTATGACCTCACTCAGATTGGTCACAAACCCACCCATGTGCCCAACACTGACAGCCAGTATGCGAGTTTCCTAGAGCTTTTTCTCACAACTTGCCCTGAACTATGTTCAGTTTCCGTTCTGTCTCCACTTGGATCTTCCGACCACTCTGTTGATAAGATAAAAACGAAATGTAATAAATCCTCAGACTTACCTCTCCATCATACACTATATCGATACACTAAGGCTGACTGGAATAGCTTCCGTACATTTATATCAGATCTACCTCTGCATTCCATGTTTAAAAAGGATGTGTCCGCTATAGTATCAGACCTGATGGAATGGTTAATTGTAGGTATAGACCGTTTCATACCCTCGAAAAAGTTTCAGCAAAAACCTGATAGCTAGCCATGGTTCTCTCCAGAATGTGCTGCTGCCATTGTGCACAGAAATCACCTTTTCCATTGCTTCAAACATAATAGATGTATTAAGACTAAAGCCGCTTTCAGGACTGCCAGCAACCATTGTAAGAAAATAATAAAGAACGCAAGAGAGTTGTATGCTCAGTCCGTCAAGTCCAAAGTAGCTGAGCAGAAGCGTGTGCTCTATCCCAACTATCGCCCATACTTACAAAACTGTTTAAACGTTGTCTTAAGGAGAATTGCTTTTCATCACCCTGGAAAATCTCATCAGTATGCCCTGTATTTAAGAATTCAGATGATCGCTCATCTCCCTCTCAGTACAGGCATCGTGAGTAAGTTGCTGGAATCTGTGTTAAATAGAGAAGTAATCAACCAGTCCCACAAAAATAATCTTCTTAATGACACACAATATGGTTCCGTTCTGCTAGATCTACAGCAGATATGCTTACAGTTATATCTCATAGGATTAGCGAATCTCGAGAGAGAGGCAACCTTCCCAGGGCAATTGCTCTTGACATATCAAAGGCCTTTGATAGGGTATGGCATAAAGGTTTACTTCACAAGATCTCCAGCTATGGTATAGCTGGAAATGTCTTCTCAATTATTAAATCAATTCTCTCTGATAGGTTCATAAGAGTAGTGGTTGATGGACAGAAATCAGAAGCTCATAGTATTAATGCTGAAGTCCCTCTACATTAATGATCTTCCAAATCACATCTTACATCATTCGTAGCTGATGACACTACCATCTATGGTAGCACATCTGAGACTATAAACGACCAAGTTCTCTCCGATTTTCTCTCCTCTGATCTTGAGCACGTGGTACAATGGGGAAAGGAGTGACTGGTTACTTTTAATGCATTTAAAACCAAGCTTTTATTTTTACATTATCAACACTCTGATCCCCATCTGGCATCAATTGAAATGAACTGCACTTGTCTTGGGGAGGCCTCATGTTTTGACAAGCTTCTGGGCTTGACCTTTACTCCTGATCTGAAATGGAACACGTACATCAAATCTATTACCAAGGCTGCTGGAAAAATGGTGGAATCCTTCTATCGATCCAGTAGATATCTCACTGCTGATGCAATTCTCTATCTATATAAGAGCCAGGTACATCCAAGGATGGAGTATTGTTGCCACATCTGGGCAGGAGCTGCTAGAAAGGACTTGTCCTGCCTTGATAGAGTTCAAAAAAGACTTTGTAGCCTCTTAGGAGATGTCCTTTTCTCTTCCCTGCAACCTCTATCTCACAGAAGAGATGTTGCGAGTTTGTCTCTGCTTTATCATTATTTTCATGGCAAGTGCTCGACTGAGCTTCAATCTATGGTCCCCCTCGCCAAACTTTCACAAGAAACACTCGTTTAGCTGAAAACACTATCAATAATTCCCTCCACTCTTTATCTGTGTCTAAACCCAAACGTAAATTCCATGAACAAAGCTTCTTTCTTAGAAGTGCATGCCTGTGGAACTGTCTTCCGTTTTCTTGCTTTCCAGCTGACTACAATCTGATTGTCTTTAAGTCCAACGTAAACAAGTTTTTGATGAGCCGTTCCACTTAAGTTAACAAATTTACTAAATTTCCATTACTAACGATTACTATATTGTTCAATTGACTACTGTACACTCTTAACCCTTATCCTCAAGTGGTGATGCCTATGTAAAAAAAAAAAAATATTTGACATAAACACTTTGCCAAAATAACCTGATTCAGCAATAAATAAGAATTTTCCATTTTATATGTTTAGTAATTTCTATTCTTTAATTCTACCCATTCCATCATTAATAACAGTATTTTTGTTTCCAAGTAGATCACCAATACCACCACCACTACCATGGTTTATATGAACATCAACAAATCCAAATCTTGATATCTTTGTGTGTTTCTGGATACTACAAATGAAATAAAATAGTTTCTAGTTTCAACAAATTACTTGATTAGTTATTTGTATTATAGATTTTATTGCGATACATTCAATTCAATTTGACTTTTTTTATGCTACTCTGACTGTCAGCACAAATATGACTGCTGCTAATTTTTACAAGTAATTTTTATGAACATTGTTTACAAACTTGCTAATTTCAGCTGCTGTTGCTAACAGCAATGATACAATCTTGTATGTATGCATAAACAAAATGCACCCTTGAATATGTAGCCAGATAATTTGGACCTAATTTCTCATCAATATTTATTTTTTAAACTCTTATTTACCTCAAACAAGGCATATTGTTACTTAAACATAAGAGGTTACTATGTAAGGCCATGCCTACATGGTCACTATGTAGGGAGTTGAGCAGCAAGATAAGTGCTCCAATTCCATTTAAATTTCTGCATGTTAGTACAGTCAAAGAAGCAGGAAAGATGGAGGGAATTCCAAAGTCTAGAAGTTTAAAGTAAGAAACTATTAAGGTAGAAAATTTTCCTGTATCTACATGAAAGGGTGGGATTATGCTACTTATTGAGGTAGTCATAAATGTTTAAATCAAAGGGATAAAAGGGCAATGAGTTTATCAGAGCATATTCTATTCAAGTACCGATAAAACAAATACAGGAATGTAACATTGTGGTGAGAGGACAAAGGTTGGAGCTTGGCTGATAGTGCAGGACCTATTGGATGTGAGGCACTTTTTTTTTGGGACCATTTATTCGATTCACCAAATGTTGCAACAATACTCCATGCATGGCAAATGGTGGTTTTGTAGAGATACAGGATACTTTCAGGTGTAAGTAGTTTTCTAGTACAGTAGAGGTGGGGAGAGGGGGAGATCCACCTTCTTACAGCAGCCTTGGCAATATCTTCAATGTATTTGTTCTAATTCGTATTAGCTGTGAATATTCATCTTAGCATGAGATTGGTCTTTGTCATGGTTCCATTGAAGTTGCTGATGGTTTCTGACAAAAATCATAAAATATTCCAATCACATAAGAGAAAAATGATAGAAATAATAATAATAATAATAATTACATCTTTAAGATGGAACATTAAATTATGATTTAAGGGTCTGGTTATATGATGTCCCTTGAATTATGATTTAAGGGTCTGGTTATATGATGTCAAATGAAGCTTTCATTGAATTATGTATGAACGTTATGTGGTCAATATTGGCTCTGTGATAATAAATACAAAATCTGCATAAATTAAAATATATTTAAGTGTATTTTACGACTGGCCAATAAACACTCCACTGGAAGAGTTTTTACCTCTAATTTAAAATTTTACGTGTTTCCCAAATTCAAGTAAATACAAAATTGAAAATTTATGTCTATAATAAAACAGTGTCGTTGGTTGCTTTGAAGTATTTTTGGGTCTCACTTCACCCTTCAATGAGTATCTCGGTATTACAAACATGTACTGGGCCAGATACTTCATAAGATTAAATGTAGTAGAATATTTCAAAATCAAATAATGGGAATGTTATTTAAAGTGCAATTTTACTCTTAAATAAGTTTGCACACCAGATCTATTTATCTATCTATCTATCTATCTATCTATAACCCCTACAGGGCAGCTCAGATGCACAGGCTTGGGGTTGAGATGCAACTGTAGCCGATACCTGTGGCGTTACCCGTGTTCTTGTCTAGTGATTAAGTTCATCTCCGTCGCGGTCGTCCGCTCTCTGTTTCCACTTTTGAATCAGCTTCCAAACTGTCACGTGGGCTGTCTGAGGAATATATTGCATTCAACAATGGCGTTTTCAAACAAAGAAAAAAAGTAAAAGCTTAATTGGCTTTTCTTAACATAGAATAATTATTACTTTCTCCTCTTCAACCACTTGACAACGATCTCTATCAGTGGTCTATCAACATAAGTGTCCGTCTGTTGTGCCTAAAAATTATTTTTATGACTTTTACTCTGACGTAGACACATGTTTCAGCTATCCATTCTTGGGGGGTGGGGAGATCATTTTGATTATCCATCAAGAAACAGATGTATTCTGTTTAAAACAACATCAAACCATCATCATCATCATTAGAATTATTTATTTATTAAAGAAAATAAAAAATAGAATTTGATGACAACGATCAGAAGACACAAGAGTTCAAAAGGGAGGTAATTTTCCGTTTTGATTTAAACAAGATGGCCTGCTAACACAGTTGTTTTGTTTAATAATTCAGTAAAATATTCAGTTGAATAATTTGGAAGATTTATTAGAATTAACCAGAAAATCAGTTGAAACCATTGTTTTTTTTTATCTGAAAACTCCAAAAGTCCTATCGACTACAAAATTTCGTCCCAATTCTCTAGAAGTACCGTCGATTTTGACTAAAGTTAACACCTTATACAGCCTAATATCATAAGTGCATTTGAGAAATTTTATTGCACAAGTAGAAAGACCTGGCATATAAAATCAACAGGGGTGCATCCTAAATGAATATTTATTTTTAGAGTACAATTGAACTATGATACGTGACTTTTGCATTTTAAACTTTAATTCAAGCCGTTATATGAAAAAGAAATTTATAAAATCAATAGCAGGTTCTCTAAAGTGCAATGTAGACTACAATGTATCATGGACTAAGTAATTCATCACTTAAAAAAATGTTTCTATAGACAATAAAAGACAATATTATCTCAAAATTATTCTTTATTTGGAACATTTTTACACTTCAAGGACCACCAGGCTGATAGGTAGTCTAGTAAATTTTTAAAATATAACAAAAAATGTAGAATTTAAAAAGCCATTTTTTTTTATTACTCAAAATTAAAAAAAATAATAATTCAAGTAAAGAAACAGAAAACACTTAGGATTGTTCCAAAAATTGATGCTTAATTTTTCAAAAGTCTAGGGGCGATCGCCCACTTAACCACCTTGTGTATTAAGTTTAAGGGTCTTTTTATTGTTTATACATAGTTGAAAAAATGCTTAGTCATGTCAGCGGAGCTGACTTCATCTCTCTCTGTCAATGTGTTAATGTTTTTATGTATTAATTTACAAAAAAAGTGAAGGTGCTTGTGCAGTATAGGTCCGATTTGACAATTTTGAAGGTGCTTGTGCAGTATAATCCGATTTTACAACTTTGATGATGCTTGTGCAGTATAGGTCCGATTTGATAATTTTTAAGGTGCTTGTGAAGTATAGGTCCGATTTGACAATTTTGAAGGTGCTTGTGCAGTATAGGTCTGATTTTAAAAATTTGAAGGTGCTTGTGCAGTATAAGTCCGATTTGACAATTTTGAAGGTGCTTATGCAATATAGGTCCGATTTGAAAATTTTTAATGTGCTTATGCAGTATAGGTTCGATTTTAAAAATTTGAAAGTGCTGGTGCAGTACAGGTCCGATTTGACAATTTTGAAGGTGCTTGTGCACTGCAGTCTAAACCCCAATAAATAATTTTTAAGATGCTTTTACAGTATACGTATCCATATATTTTTTATTAGACACTGCATGTTTTATGAACATCCATCTATGCCGATAGTTTTGCGTAAACAGTTAAAGCTCATTTGTGGAAAAGATTACAACGTTTAGCAAAACATTTATACATATTAATAGACATGTAGATATTTTTTATTGGATGTCGTGCATGGTTTCTGAACACTCATCGATACCAACAGTATCGACTAAACACTTCAAATGTAAACCAAAGTAATTTTGAGAAAAGATTACAGAATTTTTGGATGTCAACAAAAACAGACGAAATCGGTACTTGCGTAGAATATGCACCGTGCTGATATAATAACATTGATTTTAATTTTTTTTGATAAAAAAAAAACGATTGAAATATTTTAAATCAGTAAATTGTCAATATATTTTTTTAATATAAAAAAGGATTATTGGATTCTTTTTAAATTGCAAAACAAAAAATGATAATGAAAAAATTACAAAAACAGCAAATAATAATTAAATTTTGTCATTATAAAAAGTTTCTTCACATACTAACGACATAATTTATGTATAATTAATTATAATGAGGTAAAACATGTTTTCTTAGCAATATTAATAAAACAATCGTTTTTATGACAAAATTGAATAAATTCGCTGATTTTGGATTTTTAATGTTTTTTCTTTTACAAATTAATCTAATAAATGTATTTTATTATGACAAAATTAATTGATAATTTACTGATTTTAGATTTTTCTTATGATTTGAAATTTTTCTTCTAATGTTTTATATGCAATTCATTTTATTTCTTCAAAAAATTATAATCAATATAATAATGAGAAAATTATAATCAATATAATAATTAGAAAATTTATAAATATTTAAAATCTTAAAAAGTGCAACAAAATGCCAATTACATTTTTATTAGTGCATAAGGCACATCTGATTGAGTGTAAATACAATATTATTTTTTTTATTTGTCATTTAAATTTGCAAATCTTTTTTTTCTCTCTTTTTTATGAAAAAATTTGTGAACGGTGCAAAATTATCTTGTTTCTTTTTGATCTTCATTGGCCAATATTCTTGCAATCTAGTCATTTTATGTTTGGTACTTGGAAGACATTTATATTCTTTAACTGTTTTCTTTTCTTTCATTTCAGACAATTATAGGAATTTTATTGATTCTAGTTTTCAACCTTTCGACACTGATCCAGTTTTTCAGTTTCACTGCTTGGATTTTCCATGGTCTAACATGTGCATGTGTTTTAGTGTTGCGGCGTACACAAAAAGATTTACATCGGCCTTATAAGGCAAGTATTGATTGATAATGGCAAAACATGCAAAATTATTTGATGAAGACTATAATTTTGGTTAAAGTAAAATTGATCATTTATTAATTTGAGTTAAATTAAATAATTGAAGTCATTTTGGTAATGGTAAAATTGGAAATTTAATGAAGACACTTAGAAGAATAAAATCTATACATATTCTGGCTAGAATAAAATTGATAATTTTTTGTATGATGAGAATAAAATTGGTATGGAAAAAATAAGATCCATCTAGGATTTCATTTTTACATTCTTTGTATATTTTATGAAACTTTTCATTTGATTCAGACTAAGAAAATTGCTACTTTGACCATATTTTCAACCTTGTATGACTGTGTGTTGATGCATTAAACTTTATTTAAACTATATACAACAATATTTACATGCTGGTGAGTAAAAACCTACAAATTCTAATTCATGCCATATGTAAGGAAAAACCAAAAGAAAATGATGAATATTATCTAAACTAAGTTGACTTTAAATTTTAAAACTCGCAGGACTCCTCTACCGGTGTTGCACAGTGGAAGTATGTCCCCACCCCACCTGTAAAAAAAAACAATTAAACACAGTTGTTAGTAGGAGCCACTGTTGGCCCGTAGGCACTGGTGCCCGTGGCCAAAATGAATGTACTGTGATGAGGTACCAACGCATATGATCACATCTTTAAAAGATTTGTTACGATGAAAAAGGAAAATTAAGGAATTTTATTAAAAGAAATATATAGTGTAAATAGAATTGTTGGCAAAAAATAAGTTTGTATTATTTCGTCTGGCATAAAAATATTTTTAAAAAAATGCAAATATTTGGGAGCTAATCCTGTCAATGTAGTTTACTCTGTTCAATAGACTTCCATCTATTTTTTTTTTCAGCATAATAATAAAAAACAATAAACGCAATGGGATTTTCCAAGAAATATGTAGCAAAAATAAAATTGGTTGCAAGAATTAAGTTTGTTTTAATTTGGTCAATCAATAAACTTCCATAATTTTTTTCAACATAATAATAAAAAAAATAAATATTTGGGAACCAGCCTCTTCAATTTAGCTGATTTTGTTCAGTAATCTTTGGTATTTTTATTATCGATATAATAATATAAAAAAAAAATGCACCAATGTACACGCATGGTGTTTAATGGTAAAAGAACTCAATTTTGTTGACGTTTTGAGGAAGATGGTGTCTACAAAGATGACAATTACGAAGAAGGCGAATCTTATATGTAGTCATCATTGCCATAGGAGAATCTTGTACTGGCAAACTATCTTTCAAAAGAAATCAAGTAAATGGGTTATTTAATGTTTGTTTAAAGATTTTTTCTCTCTTGTGTTTGTCCATCTTGCATGTCTGTGATGACCTATGCTGGGGGGAAAACATATGTCTCTTAGTGATGCCATATTAGACAAGTGTTCATTTATGAAGCCGATAAGTGGATTCCGGTATATGAGAATTGTCAGAGCTTAGCCAATCAGAATGGATGGAATTAGGAAAGGGAGACTTTATTATTTATAAATTGAAAATTGGAAAGATTATGTTAAGTGTATATATCTGAGGCAGTTACAATAGGTGCATGCACAGTATCTGTGGAAAATGTAGAATGGAACCCACTGAAAATTGGTAGCAGTGGAAGAAGTAAATACTTAGAGAAAAAAATAGACTCCTTCCTCTAAAGATGTTGCGATTGTGATGGTGTTGCTTGTTGAATGCAATGTAGCATTTTATTATCACAACTGAATGTGTCTAAAATGGTGTTCGAAAGCTACATAAGGGAGTGGCTATTAGGTTAGATGTATTGAATTTGTATGTGGCATCTCTTGTTACAGACCTATGATACTTTGGTCCAGAGAGGAATTTCTGCAGTCATTTTATTATATAGGAGAAATGTTTATTTAAAAAAAAGAAGTAACAAAACTTCTGAATAACCGCAATAGCTTCACTGTCCAAATATATTTTCTCCATATCTGTTCTCATATTTCTCCATTGTTTTACACTTTGTTTGCATATGAACTATTTAACATCTACCATATTACCTGTAATTCCATTGCACTTCAATGGAATGTTTATAAGTAGCACAAAACCTTGAGTTGCACCTGACTTCCTTAGTAAAACACAAAATGTATTTGTGCAACCTAGCACACATTAGTTCTACTTATCAAAACTGAACTAAATGAGTATCGATGCAAAGAAGTGATCCTCAATTTATTGTTAAGAAGTCATTTAAGATGTATTTTTGTAAGATTGTGCTGCATATGTTCACAGCATCGTATACAAAAGTTTCTGAAGTTCTTCAAATAATGTTGCTTCTTATGGTTATGTGTCACACATCCATTATCTCTGGAGGGTATGTCACATAATGTAAAACTGTAACCACTTGTTTTCTTCTGCCATCCAACTCGTCTAGCATTTTCTAAAGTATTTTCTTCCACAAATTACAAATGAAGACAAACAAAAAAAAAGAAATGTGTTTGTTTTGTTTTTTAAATATAAATTACGCCAGACAAATCGTGTAGTCACTTGATATAAAGAGCTAATAAGAACAAAAGATGATTAACAAAAAGACAGGAAATAACTTTTGACCTTAGTCTTGAAAAGACCAAGGTTATAGGTAGGGAGAAAGTTGCACAAGAATTGGAAGCTGAATTACAATGAGATATCAAAACAGAAAATTGATGGAGACTACTAACAAGTAAAATGAGTTGGAACAAAAGGAGCAGCAGAAAGTAGATCAGACAATTCTAAACAACGCAAGCCATGATATCATTTATAGAAAAAAGAGTGAAACTAGCAACAGCACGTCTGTGAGAGAGAGGTTGCAATGATGCCGATCAAATTGCAGATACGTTTTTTTTTTCTACATAGGAGTTACCACCTATCAAGGTCTGGAGGCCACTCAAGAATAAGGGTTATTGAGTGTACAGTAGTCAATGGAATGATATAGTAATCGTTAGTAGTGGAAATTTGGTAAATTGGATTACTTAAGGGGACAGTTCATCAAGAATTTGTTTATGTCGGACTTGAAGACTACCAAATTGTAGTCAATTGGGAAACAGGTAAAGAAAAGAAAGTTCCACAGGTGTGCAGTTCTAAGAAAAAAACATTGTTCATGGAATCTATCTTTAGGTTTAGGCACAGATAAAGAGTGGAGGAAATTATTGACAGTGGTTTCAGATAGACAAGTGTTTTTTGTGGAAGTTTGGTGAGGGAGGACCATAGATTGGAGCTCAGACGAGCACTTGCCATGAAAATCATGATAAAGTAGAGACATGCTCGCAGTGTTTCTTCTGCAGTTTATGAAGAATCTTCAAATGGAAGAGAGATTCACCAATCCAAATATGATGACATACTCCATATATGGTTTGATATTAGATTCGTAAAGATAGAGAATAGTAATCTTTTATTGCTGATTTATGTTGACTTTATCTTACTTCCACACTCATTTGCAAACTTCTTTTCATCACTGAAAGGAGAAAAGCACAGGATGTCATCTAAACCATGTGACAATCTTTGCTCTCTCATCATTTCCAATTGGCTGAGAATCTTTACAATTAGGTGATCCCATCTTTTAAACAAAAGGTGGAGGGTGTACATATTTATTACTTTCTTTACCTTTTTATAGTTAATCTCATTATATTTTATGTTTTTTATCTCTGATTTTTCTTTTCAGGTACCAATATTTATTCCCGTCCTTGTCATTTTGGGTGCCATTTACCTTATAGTGACACCAATCATCCTCAATCCACGCATCGAATTCTTTTACGCATTTATGTTTGTTGTTAGTGGACTTTTGGTCTACTTCCCGTTCATCCATTATAAATTAAAACTGCCATATATTGGTAAGTAAAAAAAGTCTTCATTTTTATATTTATTAATCATTGTAACTAAGTCATCAAACTTAAGCAATCTTCCAGATGGTAGACTTAATTTTCAAGCATTAATCTGGCAATGTAGGATAAAGAAGGTTAAAAATAACGCTAATCCATTTCTGTTTATCCAAGCATTGTTTGGACTTTTGCTTTAGATTCTAGCAATACTGGCTTAGAAAAGGTGTGGTTGGCGATAGCACAGTCTGTGCATCACTTTCTCTAATAATATTGGCAAAAGTATCAATCTATATTTCCATGAAGAATTTGAATGGAAAATACTATAAATTCAAGATCCCCCCCCCAAAAAAAAAACTGGCTGATTACTTCTAATACATCTAAAACCAAGCTTCTCTTCTTTCCCCAATAATCCTCACTTTGCCCCAATTGATAAGCTTTTAGGACTGACCTTCACTTCAGACTTGAACAGACTTTAGACTTACATCAAATCTGATGCTATTGTCAATAAAAAAATGATCAATAAACAAATGATCATTTTAGAGGATTTAGGTGGTTCCCAGAAAGACCATTTCAAATAAAATCAGAAAATTTTCTGATTGGTTCAAAATATAATTTTCTTTTTATTCAGGACAGTGAGCAAACGACTTATGTACAAACGAGTTTACTCATTTTGATTTTGGACGTTGATGTGTAAACATTGGCTGCTACAGATGTCCTCTTCTCTTCCCTGCAGCCATGTTTTACTTTACTCTTATTTACTTCAATCAATGTATATTTCCACTTGAATGTAGGGGACCTACATTCCTACAAGGACACTATGTAGGTAGTTAAGCAGCAAAATGACCAATTTGAATTGTATTTAAATTTCTACATGTTTGTGCAGTCAGGTAAGCAGTGAAGTAATTCCATAGTTTAGTCTAGCAGTTTGAGGAAAAATCTTGATGGTCATTTAGATTGAACATCAGTGTACCTCAAGGATTCATATTCAGCCCAACCCAATTCATCAGTGATCTTCCAAATCATATTCTGAGATGATATATTGACATCTAAGCAAACAAAACCATTTATGGCAGCATTTTGAAGAGCATTGATGATCAAGCTGTTTCTTTTTTAAGCTCTATCCTTGAAAGACACCACCTGATTTGATAAACTCCTAGAACCAGTCTTCACTCCAAATCTGAAATGATAGATATACATCAAATCCATTGCAAAAATCTCTGGAAAAAATGCTCTATATCATTCCAAAAATTATTAATTTAATAAAAATCTCTGGAAAAATGATCTATATCATTCCAAAAATTATTAATTTAATAATAAAAATCTCTGGAAAAAATGCTCTATATCATTCCAAAAATTATTAATTTAATAATCCTCTCTCTGTACAAGAGCTTGATAAGTTCTATGGAATGGAATCCTATTACCACATCTGTGAAATTACTTCTAAGAGCATTGACAGAATATAAAATAGTCTGGTGTCTGCAGCTTATTTTTCATGGAAAAGAGTCCTGGGTATGACCTTAAACTATATCCGATGGTGAGGCGCCTTAATTGCCATTGCTCCCAGGTCCACTCTGACCCGGAGTGGTAGTACCTGTTAGGGTCCGAACTATGGGTTAAATAGAAACTGACTTGAAAAAACCCAAATATATTCTATTAAAAACTTTTTCTTCAAAATCACTGGATTTGGCATTAAATAATCTAAAAAGGGTTGATATGCCGTAAAACAACCAACTTCATGGAAAAGATGTTGCTAACATTTTACTAGTCTATCATTATTTTCATGGTAGTTGTTTGACTAAGCTCCGATCTCTGGTTTGTCCTTGTGAAACATTTGCAGTAAATACTTTAGCAGCAACCACTTTTCCTTTCTTCTCCTGTGAACCTAAAATGAAACGAAATTATCATAAAGTTTTTGGTGGACTTGTTTTAATATTCTAGTTTGGGGGAAAGTGTTTTTAGATCAAACTCAAATGCTTGAGAAATTATAAACACAAACAAAATAATGAGTTCAAAAACAGAAATTCACATAAGGATATTTTATGTTTAAAATGGAAGTTTATATAGATAAGAAAACAGATTGTTATTTATATTTAGAACAGAACAAGGTGGATTGATTAGCTTATATATCGAGGAAACTTAAGTCAATAATTTAAGGGCTGTGAATTGTCTACGGGTTTAAAAAAAGCATAAGCCAAACTTTCATACTAAATGACTGTGTGTGTGTGTGTGTGTGTGTGTGTGTGTGTGTGTGTGTGTGTGTGTGTTTGTTTTAGTATCGGAGTGTGTATTATAATTCTGTTTCATTTTACTTCAAAGTTCTCAGAAATCAAGGGACTCTCTTCCTGGAGTTAACACTTGATATCCATAGATATTCAAATATTCCACTCAAGTTCTTCTTTACATCTCAAACACTGAGTTTATTAAGAAGTTGGGAATGTAATTTTCTTGTCCCTAATTGACTATTTAAATATGTTATAGTATATCTTTCTCCTTGTCTCTTGGTCTTACTAGATTCCAGGACCAGAACTCATCTTGTCTGGTGAAATATCCAACTAAGTGCTGTTACTTGAAGTAACCGCAACAAATGTGCACCATTTCTTGTAAGAACCAGTGTAGATTAGCCATATTGAGGAGATCTTATTTCGATCACAAATACTATGTGATTTGAATATTTAGTCAGGGTTTACTTGTGTCATGCTATGGATTATCATATCCTGTTTTGTTGTACAAGTTGCGTGTCTTTACAATACAAGAAAATGGCTTCTGTAGCTTAGTGATGCTTTGTTATTTCTTCTTACTTACTCGTACTAACAAATATTACACAAAAAGGTACAACATGGTGGTAGTGGTCGGGTTCAACTATGGTGGATTATCCTAAAAAAGAAGAAAGAAGAATCTTTGCAGAGTTCAACAACATTTCAATCCTACAGCCAACAAGAAGTTCGACCAGTTATTAAGACGCCATATTGGATTTACACCCATGAACTGTTAATGTCTAACATTTTTTCTTCCATCCCTTATATTATTGTCAATAATAACAAGAATAATGCTGAATCATACATATATGTGCTGGGAGACTACGAATTTTGTGGAATCCTTCAAATTTTTCCAGCAACGAAGTGAGTTGTATTTTTCTGTTAAAGGCACTGCAGAAGACAAACAAGTGGATCACATTCTCTTGTTGCCGAGGAAAGAAGGATTAAAGTGATATAATTCTTGGTCATTCACAAATGAGGTCAACAGATGCAATCCTGCTATAATTTGGGAGAAATTCTTAGAACAGATAGAGCCTAAAGTTAATTTTTGGATTGCACATTTCTGCTTACAAAATTACTCTTAAAATGAAACAGAAAATATTGATGATTTCCTCGCGAGGTGCAGGTTACAAGCACACAAATGCAAGTTCAGGGACAAATGAGAGCTGGAAGAATGTGTGATTCATCAGATAATTGTTGGAACTAAATTTCCAGAGTTGCAAAAGCAATTACTAAGCAAAAACGAGGCCATGTCTATGCCGGAAGTGCTAAATATATGTAGAACAAGGAGTGCTAGAAAGGCTTATCAGTGACAATGACTCACAGTTTAGCTCTCAGCATTTTAAAGAATTTGCTAAAACATGGGATTTTGAGCATATTGCCTCTTCTCCCAGATACCCCTAATCGAATGGCATGGCAGAACACTGTGTACAGACCATTAAAATAACCATGAAGAAAGCCATACTAAGCAATTGGGACATAAACATGAGTCTATTATGTCTTTGATCAATTCCGATAGATCATGTAATCCTATCCTCGAGGGAACTACTCTTTAATCGTAAACTGCTCACCAATCTCTCCACAAAATGCACCAACTAAAATGTCCAAAAAGTGAAAATTCAGGATCGCTTACTACAGCGACAGCTGTCGCAGAAAAGACAACATGATAAACATGCTAAGAATCTCCTTAATCTCAGTGTGGGACAACGGGTGCAAGTACAAGATCAGGATATGAAAAGATGGACTCTAGCAGTTATCAGACGAGCCTGCAATGAACCCCGATCCTACATTGCTGAAACCCCAACAGGACAGGTTCTTCACAGAAACTGCAGGCATCTCAAGAAAGATACCCAGTTCCCTAATACAACACAGACATTTCTATGTAATACACCCTTGCATCACCCTCAGTTTACACAGCCCAACATTCCAAACATACATCTACAGAAATTCCCAACACTCTCACCAGCATCTACACACAGACCTGCACAAGAAACACACAGACCTGCACAAGAAATACAATCCAGCAACAGCAACCATCTGGAACAATCACAAGATCGTCATGTCGTCAAAAGATATGACCTATAGGAAGGGTTAACACCTGACTCCCCTCCCCCCAGCAAACTCTGCTTAAACATTCATTTCTTTAATGAAAGAGGGATGTCATGATATGGATTATCTTATCTTGTTTTGTTGTTTTAACTGTACAAGTTATGTCCCTTTACAATATAATAAAATGACTTCCGTAGCTTAATGACGTCTCATTATTCTTCTTCTTACTGACAAATATTACACAAAAAGATACAACTTGTAGGGAAAAGTATCCTCATACCGGGTTGTTCAGACAAACTCCTGTACAAAGATAGGAAAGGATAGTTCCCTCCCTTTGTGTGTGTGTGTGTGTGTGTGTGTGTGCGTGTGTGTGTGGTGAGAAACATTATTTTGCTTCTCGTAACACCTGACAGAGGGACGAGAGAAGCTGGTTTAAAGCAGATGTTAACTCTGTCATCGACTTTGATTAAGAACTTTTTATTGAAGGAAAAATCTAGCTTTTAATAGCAAATTTGATAAATCCATGGAAATTCATAAAATCGGCTTAAAATGTTTTTATTTGTTTGTTTTTTTAATTCAACTAAATATATGCATCGAGTCATATGTACAGAAACGAGTTTAAGCATTTTTATTTTGACACATTTTTGTCACTCGCTATAGTTCTTTTTCAAGAATTTCGTATCTGTGGAATGCAAACAGTGGAACTGTTACCCAACCAAGTACAACATGTTAGTTCACTTAGGATAAGCGTAGGATAAACACGTGTTACTGTTAGCCGGACGCCATATTGAAGAGAAGAAGGCCACCAAGTTCGATAACTCCAACTTTAACACATGCTTGTCTTTACGTCAGATGTTAAATTCTTGTGGAACCACCCACTTAAATAATCAAATTCTGAACGTTTAAGTTATTGTTTTCAATCCTCAAAGGTGTTGTTCATCGCCAACTGACAACGGCCTTGATAAGTGATTATTCATTAACATAAAACAAAATTTTTAAGTAAATTGTATTGTTCTCATTAGTTGAAATATGTTCAGCTAATTTTGAATTAGCATCCATCAGTCTTCATCAAGATTTACTCATCCAGGTTTTTATTTATTTTTTTTTTCAGATAAAATTACACGGACACTTCAGCTGTTGTTAAAGATTGCTGCACCTCACAATGAGTGAGAAAGGGACATAACTGACACTTTGAGTGAGAAAGGGACATAACTGACATTTTGATAAAAAAAAAAATACAAAATATTTTTCTCATCTTAATTGGAAGAAAGTTGGAGAAACGGACAGAAATCTTCATACAAAATAGAAACTATTTTTATTTTTGTTGATTTTACTTTTCTTTTTCTCTCAGTAACAAGGCATCATCTATAGGAAGAAGACGTTTATTAATGAAAAGGAGTTAGAATCGTAAATGTTTTTATTCATGTCGTGGATAAGAAAAAGGGCATCATTTATTTCGGATAAATTATAAAAATTGCTTAAAAAAAAACACACAAAAAAATTTTTTTAACAATATATTTTTTGGTTAATTTTGGACTTAAAAGCTTTAAAAGATAATTATTTTTACAGAAAAATGAGAGCAGGAGACAATAAGTATCTCCTTCATGAATCCCGTTTACTAAATGAAATCTGTTTGCTCAATGAAAGTAAAAAATATGATTTTTACATGTCGAGCTTCATTTGATGTTTTTTTTTTATTAATTTTTTTTATACAACCACAGTTAGAACTGTGGTTTTATACACGTACATATATAATATATATTATGCATATATAATAAATGGACCTGATAAAAATTTAATCTTTAAACAAAGCAAACATGCGAAAATAGTAAAAGCTCTACATGGTTAAGAGGAGCAATTCATATAATAAAAAGATAAGAAAAAATGACATAAACTTTATTATATCATCAGATCAATAAGAAAGGAAGAGGATAAAAAGAGAAAGTAAAACCTCTTTCAAAGCTAAATGCTTCTCATCAGAAGAGGAGAAAAACCAGCATTATTATACAAATATAAAAAACAAAAATCACTTAGGAACATTTATTTTAGAAATGAAAAAAATATATAAACAAATATATAAGTATATATCAATAAGATATTTTCCTATTGATATATACTTATGTTTGTTTATATATTTTCCTTCATTTTAAAATAAATGTTCTTAAGCCAGTTTTTCTATTTGTATAATGCTGGCTTTTCTCTTCTGAACTTATTTAATTGTACACACACACACACACACACATATGCATATAATTATTTTTTAATTGGAATTCATTATTGAATTCCAATTGTAAAAAAAAAAATTAACACATATAATTGATTAAGTTCAGATATATTGCTAACATGATCTAAAAAAAAATGTTATTTTGAAAGTGCTCAATACGTATATAGAGCTTTTATATAATTAAAATTATATAAACATTCTAAGGAGTTTACATGGATCAATCAATGTTTCAACATTTTCATATTTCGTCAGAACTTCGATTGACCCTTGCACCTTGAAAAAGAAGATTGAACAAAATAAAATCTTTCTAGAAGGCAACTTGAAAAAGAAAAAACAAAGTTTCCCTTATCTTTTTATTTTCAAGGTGCGAGGTTCAATTGGAGTCTTGACAAAACATGAAAATGTTGGAATGTTGATCAATCTGACAATATTGATATAATTTTAATTATATGTGAGGGATTAAAGAAAGAAAGAATGAATAACTACTTTTTTGGGGGGGAGGGATATAGAAATATTATGAATTTATTTTGTAGCCAAAATGCATACGCAATGAAAAATTGAAAGTGTATCAATTTATAGTGATGCTAGCTTTTAAGAAAAAATGATATATTTTTATGATTAAAATCGGTCCATCTCATCGCGTTTTTCCCATGACATTATGCAATTTTATTTTTGCATTATATAATAATTTAATTGGAGTTCGAGTGTGAATGGTCAACATTTTTAACAGTTCTTTTTAATAATGGAGGGTTTTGAATTCAGTCTGTTATCGCCAGCTAGTGTCTGATCAACACAGATCACAAGGAATGGCCAAAAACTGCCTGTTATATAGGTATATTTGTATCAATCCTTGGCAACTAAGGCTGTGTTCTACATACATCACCCAGCATTCCCAGATGGTCACCCCTATAAGTACATAACAATTTAAAGCCGTCCAACTGTCAAAAAAGCTGGCAGTATATTTTCATGTATCCTTCAGTCGAAAACAGAATTGGTTTACATTTATGAAGAGCTTACTTCTTGCAAAGACAAACAAATTGTTTTGAATAAATTCATATTGAACAAACTTTAAAGCTTTCTCTTTTGATGTTAGCATTATTTTCTATGAAATTCTTATCCTGCTATTATATATATATATATATATATATATATATATATAATTTTTTTTCTTTTTTTTAGGGGTATAAAACTATTTTATAGCTGTTAAAAAAGGAAGACTGAATTTTTTTTTGTATTCATGGTAAAAAGAAAGATGGAGAGAAAACATTCAATGGAGGTTGAAAAAAAAAATATATTAAATAAATAAGGGGGTAGAGTCAGCTGACCGGGTTTTACTCTGTCTTTTCAAAGCCGAATTGAGATTTTTTTGTTTTGTATAGGGAAATGAATTCAAATGGGGGAACGATTAAAAAAAAAAAATCAAATTATTGGGAAAAAAAAAAAAAAAAAAATGGGGGAACGACTAAAATAAATCTATCATTATGATAATTATACAATGGAGAGGAATGTTTTCCCTCCATCCTATTTTTTACCATGGATATAAAAACCTCAGTCTTCCTTTTTAAACACTAACACATGCTATATATATATATATATATATATATATATATATATAATATATATAAAGAGAGAGAGAGTATGAAAATATACTTATGGAAAGTAAGGTGATTAGCCTGATGGAAATAAGCCAATTATTTCTGTGTGGCTTACTTGCCATAAATATATTTTTATACTGCTACTAAGCTCTGCACGTGTATCGAGCACTGTTTATGTAAATACTGAAATATATATATATAATAATTATGGAATGTGGTAAATACAAAGAGTGAGCTGATTTTCCAATGCAAACATACGGCAAAATACAAGTATTGCAATTTTTGAAATTACGTAGTCCCCATTAGAAATTTTTTATTTTTTTTTATTACTATACATTTTCTTTTATTATTACTATCCATTCTTATGATTGTAGTTTTTCAACCCATTTTACCGGACTTTATCCTCTTGTCTTATCTAGTTTATTGCTTTTATCTGAAGAATTATAGAAATAACCAATACCACTAGCGGCTGTTATATTATTTTATTTTTTTACATATTAAGATTAAATAGTACTCCTAAATTATACATATTTCTCTGTATATATATATATATATATATATATATATATAATATAAATTTTTAACAATACATTTTAAATTTTTAATTTTCTTTAAGGCGAATCACTAATCTTTCACTAGGTATTTTTTATTATTATTATTATTATTAGTAGTAGTAGTAGTAGTGGCGGTAGTAACATCTATTATAATTTGTATATGTGTATATATATATATATATATATATATATGCTTATGTGTATATATGTGTTTGTGCGTTGTATGTATATATATATATACATACAGAGGTTGTAATTGTTGTTGGTGCTGCTGTTGCAACATTGCACCTACAGCTGTGCCTGATGCGTCAACGACCAGTGAAAACTGGGCATCGGGTCAGGATGTGCAAGTAGAGATGTTGTCACCAGTTTTGTTTTCACTTCATTAAAAGCTTTAAGCTGGATCTCATTAAGTGATATTTGCTCATTTTTCTTCTTCCTATTACATAACAGGTCGGAAAGAGGAGCTAGGAGATCCCCGCAGTGTGGGAAAAGCATCTGTAATAGTTTAACAGACCGAGAAAGTGCCTTAGTTGGCAAAGTGAAGTGAGTGGTTGAAGGTCTTGCAGAGCCTTCATCTTTTTTTTTTATTTAAAAAAAAATTTTTTTTTATTACATTTTCATCCCAAACAAGGCGCATTGCCACTTTGGTGTAAGGGGCTACTATCAGGAGCAGCAACTACTGGGGCACTATGTTGGGATTTGGGCAGCAAGATGTCTGTTCACGTTACATTTGAACTTCTGCATGTCAGTACAGTTAGGGAAGCAGAAACCTGGAATGGAATTCCAGAGTCTAGCGGTTCTGGGGAAGAAACTACTGGAGTAGAAAGATCTTTTACATCTAGGGATCTCTACTGTGTGGGGGTGGGATTTAGCTGCCTGTTGGGTCTGTCGAGGGTGTCTACATCGTGGGGGCACAAGTGTTTGCAGTTCGTCAGAGCATTCACCATTAAAATACTTGTAGAACAGGCAGAGGGATGCAACGTTTCGTCGATGTCCTCAGAGGACATAAAGAAATCAGAAGAATAACATAAAGAAATGAGAAGAATAACAAGAATAGCATTCTTTGAAACTCCACGGAATAAGGACTTTGTAAATTGTTTTTTGATTGTAAAGTTTAACTTACAGTTTTAATTTTCTTTCTCTTATATATATATATATATATATATATATATATATATATGGAATAATATATATATATATATGGAATAATATATATATATATATGGAATAATATATATATATATATGGAATAATATATATATATATATGGAATAATATATATATATATATATATGGAATAATATATATATATATATATATATGGAATAATATATATATATATATATGGAATAATATATATATATATATATATATGGAATAATATATATATATATATATGGAATAATATATATATATATATATATGGAATAATATATATATATATATATATATGGAATAATATATATGTATATATATATGGAATAATATATATGTATATATATGGAATAATATATATATATATATATATATGGAATAATATATATATATATATATATGGAATAATATATATATATATATATATATATATATATATGGAATAATATATATATATATATGGAATAATATATATATATATATGGAATAATATATATATATATATATATATATATGGAATAATATATATATATATATGGAATAATATATATATATATATGGAATAATATATATATATATATATATGGAATAATATATATATATATATATATGGAATAATATATATATATATATATATGGAATAATATATATATATATATATATGGAATAATATATATATATATATGGAATAATATATATATATATATATATATGGAATAATATATATATATATATATATATGGAATAATATATATATATATATATATGGAATAATATATATATATATATATGGAATAATATATATATATATATATGGAATAATATATATATATATATATATATATATGGAATAATATATATATATATATATATATATATGGAATAATATATATATATATATATATATATATGGAATAATATATATATATATATATATATATATATATATGGAATAATATATATATATATATATATATATATATATATATGGAATAATATATATATATATATATATATATATATATGGAATAATATATATATATATATATATATATATATATGGAATAATATATATATGGAATAATAATTCCTCGACGTTCGTGTTTCAAAAGTTGGTACTACGTTTGAGACCTCTGTTTATAGAAAACGTACATTTACAGGGCTCTATCTTAATTGGTTTTCTTTTGCCCCTCAGTCTAGAAAAATAAACCTCATTAGCGCTCTTACGCATCGTGCACTTATGATTTGTTCACCAAACCGTCTTGATACGGAACTTGGTGAAATTACAAATATTTTTCTTAATAATGGATATCCCATTAATATAATAAAATCTACTATTGAATGTAAAATTACTACATTTAATAGTGGTAAACATATTGGTCCATCACGTTGTCCCATTTATCTAAAATTACCATGGTTGGGTCCTGTTGGCCTTCATATTGTTGAAAGGATTTCTTCTGTTACTCAACGTTGTTTTCCAGCTACTATGCTTAGAGTAGTTTACACAACTCGAACCTTTTTCTCTTCTTTTCGTAAAGATGTTTTGCCAACCATTCAAAAGAACTCTGTTGTTTATAAATTCGTTTGTCAGTGTGGAGCTGACTACGTTGGCAAAACATCCCAAAGATTAGAAATGAGAATATCCCAACATATCCCTCGGGATATTCGACTACACCAGGTTTCGAGAATATCCGGGCACTCCCAAGCTCATGGGTCCGCCATTGGCAATCACCTGTTGAGTATAAATAGGTGTGCCGATCAATATTCCGATGGGTGGTTTTCTGTTTTATACAGTGCTAGGTCGAACTATCATCTCAATATCATTGAGGCGTTAGTTATTAACAACTCTCGACCTAGCCTGTGTAGACAAAAGATTCTGAAACATCAGTTGGAGATATTCATTGATTTAAAACCACCTGAACAGTGAAATTTTTTTTTTTTTTTTTTTTTTTTCCACTGTTCTTCCAACTGAAACCAAAATTCCCTCTTCCCTCATTCGTTTTCTTAGTTTTTAATTTATCATTCTGACGTTTCCTCTTAGAGGGTCAGACGATAAGGCCTTAAGGAAATTTTAATTTCACCTGCCCATTTCTTGTTTTTTGGTATTTAAATTAAATTATGTTTCCTCTGAAATATATATATATATATATATATGGAATAATATATATATATATATATATATATGGAATAATATATATATATATATATGGAATAATATATATATATATATATGGAATAATATATATATATATATATATGGAATAATATATATATATATATGGAATAATATATATATATATATATGGAATAATATATATATATATATGGAATAATATATATATATATATGGAATAATATATATATATATATATGGAATAATATATATATATATATGGAATAATATATATATATATATATGGAATAATATATATATATATATATGGAATAATATATATATATATATATGGAATAATATATATATATATATATGGAATAATATATATATATATATATGGAATAATATATATATATATATATATGGAATAATATATATATATATATATATGGAATAATATATATATATATATATATGGAATAAT
>NC_136499.1:87698547-87750664 GCF_053919585.1 Euprymna scolopes
TGTGCACCTTTGACTTTTGGCAGGATACACAGGAACATCTCCAGGCAGTGATATCACGCCTCATATTTGGCCAGAAAAATCTAGCTGTAATCACTGTGGCTTTGCATTCGAGGTGCGCCAGATTGTGTAGAGTGTCAAAAACAACTCTACAATGAGTCAATGGAACAAATGGTCGAGGTGAATCCGTTGAAGCATCACAAATGATCTGCGTGTCCAAGGTAGGCACGAGCAGGTATGTGAATTTGCAAGTTGCAAATTCAGGTGACGATGGATCCAACGTGTCCAGACTTGGCTGGTCTAAGGCCATCTGCTGCAAGTTGATATCCGATGGTGAGGACAGAGAATTAATGGGAAGGCGAGACAAAGCGTCTGCCGCAGCATTCTGCTCACCTGAGATATGTCAGATAGCGCTGGTAAATTGCGAAACAAAATCCAAGTGGCGCGTTTCGTGGGGAGAATATTTGTCCGGCTTAGAACGCAGTGCGTATGTAAGCGGACGGTGATCAGTGCAGATCACAAATTGACATCCCTCGAGTGAATGTTGGAAATGTTTCACTGCGAGGTACATTGCCAGGAGTTCACAGCCAAACGTGCTGTAACATTGTTCTGCCGGTTTCAGCTGTCTTGAAAAGTATGCGAGAGGTTGTAATTGTTGTTGGTGCTGCTGTTGCAACATTGCACCTACAGCTATGCCTGATGCGTCAACGACCAGTGAAAACTGGGCATCGGGTCAGGATGTGCAAGTAGAGATGTTGTCACCAGTTTTGTTTTCACTTCATTAAAAGCTTTAAGCTGGATCTCATTAAGTGATATTTGCTCATTTTTCTTCTTCCTATTACATAACAGGTCGGAAAGAGGAGTTAGGAGATCCGCACAGTGTGGGATAAAGCATCTGTAATAATTTAACAGACTGAGAAAGTGCCTTAGTTGGCAAAGTGAAGTGAGTGGTTGAAGGTCTTGCAGAGCCTTCATCTTTTTTTTTTATTTAAAAAAAATTTTTTTTTTATTACATTTTCATCCCAAACAAGGCGCATTGCCACTTTGGTGTAAGGGGCTACTATCAGGAGCAGCAACTACTGGGGCACTATGTTGGGATTTGGGCAGCAAGATGTCTGTTCACGTTACATTTGAACTTCTGCATGTCAGTACAGTTAGGGAAGCAGAAACCTGGAATGGAATTCCAGAGTCTAGCGGTTCTGGGGAAGAAACTACTGGAGTAGAAAGATCTTTTACATCTAGGGATCTCTACTGTGTGGGGGTGGGATTTAGCTGCCTGTTGGGTCTGTCGAGGGTGTCTACATCGTGGGGGTACAAGTGTTTGCAGTTCGTCAGAGCATTCACCATTAAAATACTTGTAGAACAGGCAGAGGGATGCAACGTTTCGTCGATGGGACAGAGGCTGAAGCTTGGATGCCAGTTCCGGGCCTATCAGATTGGCGACTCTCTTTTGAACCTTGTCTTGGAGCGAGAGACTAGTAGCAGATGCACAGCCCAAATGTGACAACAATACTCCATACATGGGCGAATGGTGGCCTTATAGAGATACAGGATACTTTCAGGTGTCAGTAGTTTTCTAGCACGGTAGAGAGAGCCTACCTTTTTCGCAGCGGCCCTGGCAATGTTTTCAATATAATTGTTCCAACTCATGTTTTCTGTGAACGTTAGTTTGAAAGATGTACTCTCAGACAGGGAGTCACTGGCCATTGCTATTGGTGACAGAGAAGGTTTCTTGTAATTATTGAAGGAAACCAGTTTGGTCTTGGCAGCATTGAATGTCACCATCCATTTATGTCCCCATTCCACTACAGATTGGAGGTCATCCTCTAGTGTTTTTGCCATTTCTTTAGATATGTGTTCATTTGTTTTCCTGTCATGCCTGTTATAGAGTGTAGTGTCATCAGCATATATACCCATCTCAGAGGCAGTTTTGTCGGGGAGGTCATTAATAAATATTAGGAACAATAGAGGTCCAAGGATAGACCCCTGAAGCACTCCCGCATTTATATAACACTGTTTAGATATACGACCATCGAGGACAACCTGGATTTTTCTCTTATTTAAGAAGGATTTAATTATGTTAAGTATTCTACCAGTGATACCGTATGATTTAATTTTCCTGAGGAGACCCTTGTGCCATACCCTGTCAAAAGCCTTAGATATATCTAGAGCTACCGCTCTGCCTTCCCCCGCTTTGTCCAGTAAATGGTATATACGTTCAGAGATTACAGTGAGGATGTCAGCTGTGGAACGGGCTTGTCTAAATCCATATTGTTTGTCAGTCAGAAGTTTAGCTTCTGTAAGGTGCCGGACTAGAGCATGGTTAATTATGGTCTCAAATATTTTGGCGAAAAGTGGGAGGAGGCTAATGGGGCGATAATTTGATGGGTCAGTTCTTTCGCCAGAATTCTTGAATATTGGTACCACAGAAGCAGTTTTCTAACAGCCCGGAAAGCATGATTCATTAAGGCATTTGTTGTAGAGTTTGGAGAGAACTGGAGCTACATCGGCTGAGCAATTTTTTAATAGCACAGCTGGGATGAGATTAGGTCCACATGCTTTTGAAGTGTCAAGGTTTTTTATGATAGCGTGTATCTGAGCAGGGGTGATTTTTAGATCGTCTAGCGTGGCATCTGTCCACAAAGGAAAGTCAGGCAGGGGAAGGCTGGAAGGGTCCAGTGTGGAGTTCGACTGGAGTTCCGGCTGGCAAGCATATTAGCTTTGTCGGTTGCTGAGCAAACAACCTCGTGATTGTTGGTTAGCGGGGGAATTGCTGATTACCCATTATTTACTACACTGTTGTAGCTTCTATATACTTCTGTTTGTTTGAACTGGATTTATGTCGGTTAAATCTGCGGTATGCATGCTGCTTTTGAGCAATGGCAGTTGTGCAAGTCGAAGTAAACCATTGGGGAGAGTGGGGCTTGCTATAAAATTTCCGCATGGGAACATGTGCTTCTATTGCTGTTTTGAACCATTCAGTGGTCTCATTTGCGCACTGTTCAGCAGGAAGAGAAAAAATATTTCCCCATGGGGCATCTCTGATAAGATCTCTGATGGCTTCCCAGTCAGCCTTTTTATAATATCTCGTTGTTTTGAGCACTGGCTCTTCAGTTTTGGGTCTAGAATTTAGGTTGATTTCTACCATTATTACTGCATGGTCAGCATTCCCGAGGGGGCTGTCAGCATTTGTTGTACACTCCTCGGGAACTGTAGTCAGAACGGAGATATACCATCTTGGCTGATAATGTGGCCCAGGAAAACTAGTGACGATACACCAAAAACACATTTACCAGGGTTAATCCTCACCTGGTATCACTGAAACCATTCGAATAGTAGGCGGAGGTGAGCGACATGTTCCTCAGGTGAGGCACTTGCTACGAGAATGTTGTCTATATAGTTATAGACGAAGTCCAAGTCGCACACTACTTCATCCATGAAGCGCTGAAATGTGCTTTCCGCATTTTGTAAACCAAAGGCCATAGTTAAGAATTCAAATGCTCCGAATGGAGTTATTACTGCAGTCTTGAGTATGTTGGCTGGATTCACTGGAATCTTATAGTAAGACTTAATTAGGTCTAGTTTGGAGAAGGTCTTATAACCATGTAGAGAGGAAGCAAAATCTTGTATATGTGGGATTGAGTAACGATCAGGTACCGTCATAGCATTGAGTTGTTGGTAGTCCCCAGTCGGATGCCAATCTCCGTCTCATTTCAGGACCATATGCAAAGGGGAAGCCCATGGACTGGATGAGGGGCGTATTATTCCTAGCTGCAGTATATGGTTGGATTCTGCCTTCGCTGCCTTAAGTTTATCACCAAGGGAGATGGCGAGGGCATGAGAAAACAGGAGCACCTGTGGTCTCGATGTGGTGTTTTGTGGTGTGTGTGAGTTCGCTTACCACAAAATTTAAATTTGTTAACTCCAGGTAGGAGTGTGAGGCGGTCTGGTACGGGTTATCTGAAGCGGCAATGAAGAATACTGGGCTGAAAGTTCTGTATTTGCATCTATCAGCCGACGTCTGTGCATATCCACTATCAAGTTGAAGTGGTGCAGGAAGTCCGCACCTAGTATGGGGTAGGGTAAATCTGCTATAGTGAAGACCCACGTAAAGTCTCTCCGTAATTCCAAGTCCAGAGAACAAGAAATTTGACCATACGTGGGGATGAGGGAGTGATTTACCGCTTGCAGTGTGATAGACGACACTGGAGGCTTCTCTGTGAGAAGTTTTAGTGGCCAGACACTGCAGGCCGCTCTGGTATCAACCAAGCAACGTGCTTGGGATTGGGAGTCTGTGATGAAATAGGCACGGTTGTTGAAAATATCCCATGGAAAGCCTGCCGTGCTCAGCTCCCCAGACCTTAGTTTCCCTGGTTCATGTACAAACAGGGGTTTTTGTATTTCCACGCCTCAGCACCATAGCGACTATGATAAAAACATAGTCCTGGCGTGTTTGAACGGCGACGGTAGTGGCGTGAATGTAAGGAGTTAGTCTTGGGCGGTGTCTGCGCGACTGCGGCTCCAGCTTGCCAAGTTCTTTTTACCTCATGAGTGAGTTTCTCAATGGCTTTTAAAATAGTCATATTCACGATGTTGTTAGGTTATGACATCATTGCGAATAAATTTTTTATATATATATATATAAAGAAAGCGACAACAGATCAAAAATAAAATTAACTATCCGAAATACAGACAGGACATTGTCAAAGGATCATGTGAGGAAAAAGGGGAAATATTTAACACAAGACAAAAATTAGAGAGAGAAAATACTTAAGAGAGGAAAAAGGAAAGATTCCACAATAAAATAAAATAGAAGAAATATACTTTTGAAAGGAAAGGCAGTGGTAAAAGAGTTAATATATGCGTGTGCATGTTTTTTGTTTTTGTGAGTGTGTGTGTGTGTGTGTGTGTGTGTGTGTGTGTGTGTGTGTCTGGTCACGAATAGGCTCCTATATAGTTGACTATTTTAAAAAACTGATTACATATAATGATAGAAGATGTATCGAGACACAGGAATAGGTATGTTTGATCCTGCAAAACAGTGGTTCATTAAAATTGTGGGGTCTGCATTCGTGCTGGCCTCCATAAAATGGAAATAGGCACAAACTTTAATAAAGACTTTTCATATCTATCTGCGTAAGTATACTTTGATAATTATGTTTCAGTTTGAAGAAATATGGTATAATAAAATTATGGGGTGTTCGTTCGCGCCTGACCTCCATAGAATGGAAATATGTCACAAAGTTTAACAAGGTTTTTTAATATAGATCCACAGAATATTGTGATAAGTGTTTCAGTGTGAACAGGTATGGTATAATAAATTATGGGGTTTATCTATTTTATTTTTACTTTCATCATATTTTGCTTTGGTTTTGATACCTCCAAATTCGAAGCTATCTCTTTACAACCCTTCCTTTTCATAAACTATCATACTTTCATAAATCAGAGTCCATTTTCTGTAGGCTGTTTTGGAACCCAGTCAACGACGGGTACTTTTGCTAGTATATATATATATATATATATATATTTTTTTTTTAGTGTGTGCGTGTGTGTGTACTTTATGTACACACACATGCCTGAAGTTAAATAAATCTTTTTAAAGGGTACTTACGTTTTTTTGACCGAGAGACGAAGAGAAATGTTATATATATATATATGTATATATTTTTTTTTTCTTTAAAAATGTTTATCGAGCTCAAATTTTTTTAAAATTCAATATGAAGTCGACAGCTCCGTGTTTATTTTTCTTTGCCGAGTCTGACCAGGGGTTTCGTCATTGTTGTTCGTCCGCTGCTGGCAAAATTCTCTTTTTCCTCGCTGTCTGTATACCCAACGTTGCTTGTCTTTAGTCAAATAACTGGGTGATGTGCCAGTTCTCTGAAAAGGAAAAGAGTTCTGGAAAAAACGAGGTCCGTTAGCGCGAAGAGGAAAAAGGGGGTTCAATGCCATTGTTCCTTGTTGAGATTCTTGTCGGTAGTAGTTCACTTCTTGTTTTTCTTTGTTGAAAAGTTTGCTTTTTGGGGCCGAATTTTAGCTCACTGGTTTTTCTCTGATGCGTCCCGTTTTACAAAAAATGAAGAAAAAGGCTCGCCATTCAGAATTGCTTGTATATCACGTCGGGGGTCACCATTTTAAGGTTTAGATGCTTTTAGGGCACAATCTAAGAAAATTAATAATTCAATACAAGCTTCTGAAATGACGAACATAACAACTTCATAAAATGTAACACATAACAGGTTTATTAAGGGGAATGTGTACTGGGTGATATGTTCCTGGCCAAAAGCTGGACTCCGGCTACCTGGTGCTATCATGGTAGTTATTCCAGTTGAATCGTCAATACCGGTTGAAATAACACCCAGGTCGAGAAAGCGAAGAAAAAGGGTCCATTCGGTTTTTGTGTCTCTATCAGTAAGAGAGAGTTCTTATTTTTCAAACCGGATGCTGGCCAAACTCCTTAGGGGATAGAAAGGATCAATGCGCCGTACCCCTGATTGGTCAGTATGTGGCCAAATAGCACAAGGGAGAGACTTTGATTTGTGAAAGAAAAAAGTTCCATTTATTTCTGCTACAAGAGCTGACATCTATTCAATTTAGCCACCTGTAGCCTCAATCACTGCCTTGAACTTCAGAACTGGAAACATGCCTTTTCCACAAGCGCTGGCAATAACTCTGTGAATACTTGGTGGATAGCAGCGATCAGGCTGGCTTTGGTGTTGTTGGAGGTCATGTTGGTGGAGGTCATGTTGGTGATGTTCTCGACATATGACCAAATGAAGTAGTCCAGCAGGCAACATTGAGACAGGAGGTTAGCCCAGTGAGAGAAGAGTACAAAGTCGTAGCACTTCTTCTGAAGCCAAACCTGAGTTTCTTTGACCTTTGGGTTTGGGCCAGCACCGAGTCTTACTGCCACACTCGTGGTCTGCCAGCGGCCACATAATTGCATTAGGGGATCACCAGCACATCCAGGTACACTTTGATGTTGACTTTCAAGCCAACTTCGAAGATGTGAGGTGGCATGATGTGGCTCTCACTTGAAATCACACTACGTGGCTGGAAACTTTGTTGAGCTGTGCCCTCAAATGCTGAACCTTCTTTTGCATTTTGAGGGTGCTGGCAATGGTCCTGTTGTCATAACCTGGATCAATAGATAGTATGAGTTGTACAACAGTGCATCTCCGATCTCACTCGTTGAACATTGTCTTACTTTCAGACATGATAGAAGATTCCTATTGCTCTTGCGATTTGTACACAACTGATTGACAAAAAACATAACTGATTAACAAAAACATAACTAATCAACAAAAAACATAACTGATCAACAAAAAACATAACTGATCAACAAAAAACATAACTGATCAATAAAAAACATAACTGATCAACAAAAAACATAACTGATTAACAAAAAACATAACTGATTAACAAAAAACATAACTGATTAACAAAAAACATAACTGATTAACAAAAAACATAACTGATTAACAAAAAACATAACTGTGCAACAAAAAAAGAAAACCGGTTTACATCAAATGAAAATAGAATCATGTCATCTTTTCTGGGGCGATAATATTATCATTCCACTGTGTGTGCATATATATACGAGGGGCGTGCAATAAGTAATGCCCCTGACCCACTTCCCATAGCAGTAGAGCAACGAAACTTGGCACAGTAATGTAGTTTCTTCTTTCCTTTTTGTTTTGCCAGCTTAACACCTGCAGACTCTGTTGAAGTGTATATATGAGCATATATCTTGTATATCAATCTTCTATGCATTTATATTTTTATATTTTAAATATGTTTGAGTATATGTTTTATATACTTTTGCGTATGTATATGTATGTTTGTTCCAGTTTTTAATTTATGCGTTACAATGGAGCTTTTTGGATGCGGGCCAATTCTTCCCCCTATCTAGCGTTTTATTTCCCTTTAATTTATTTTAATAATCTGTCACAACTTCATGCACCCTTCCTTATTTATTAGATAGAAGCATCTTCACATTAAACGCATAGCCCCTAACTTAGAAGCAATCTTTAAGTTGTATTCCACAATTAATATGCTTCAATCCTATAACACCTTCTGATAATTTCATCATTATTTGTCTAGTTTAACTTGACCCCTCTTTTCTTTTTTGGCTGGGAAGAGGTGAAAGTCAGAGGGTGCAAGGTCAGGAGAGTAGGGAGGATGGGGAAGGATTTCATAACCACACGCCCGTGCTTCTGATCTGGCGACATGTGAGTTGTGGACCGGAGCATTGTGCTGCAGGAGGAGGGTACATTTGCTGATCTTGACCCGCCTCTTGATTTTGATAGCTTCCCTTAATTTCCTCAAAAGTGAAGCATAATAGGCTCCTGTAATTGTGGTACCCTTTGCCAGGAAATCTGTCATCACTACTCCGTCCTGGTCCCAGAAGACTGTGAGCATGACCTTGCCTTCTTTGGAAGTGGTGAGTCCAAGTGCTTCTACTGCATTGACTGGGCTTTGGTCTCTGGATCATAGTGATGGACCCAGGTTTCATCCTGTGTAATCAGTCTTTTGAAAAACCTTGACTCATCTTCTTGACACATCTCCAAATTCATCCTCGAGCACTTGACACGTTCTCGCTTCTGGAATGGTGTGAGCAACCTGGGAATCTATCTAGCAGGCACCTTATGCATATGCAAATGGTCATGAATGATAGTTTCCACAGACCCTGTACTAATCTTGACATCTTGGGCTATTTGGCGAATAGTAATGCGCCGATCTTCCAAAATGGCAGCCTCAACTTGACGGACAATTGTCTCATCAATGGCAGAAGAGGGAGGGCGACCAGGTCTGGGAGCTGTTTCCACAGACTTCCGGCCATGTTTGAATTCACGATGCCAGCATTTTACAAGTTCATATGATGGGGCATTATCACCATAAGTTTCTTTCATTTCATCAAAAATCTCCTGTGGTGTGCGTCTTTTCAAATACAAAAACCGGATCACTGCTCTACATTCACCCGGCTCCATTTCACACCTGACTCAGTTCAAACACCTGTAAAACAGAAACCACAATTAGTTCAGAGCTGTAATTTGCCACATAACCCATAGAGATATAAATCGTTACACATGCAAAATTTTAGCTAGATCAGACAACTGGAAGTGGGTGAGGGGCATTACTTATTGCACGCCCCTCATATATATATATATATATATATATAAGTAACCATGTCTGTGCATATGTGAAACTTCTCTACCAAACCCCTTTCTTAATGTTTGGTCTACAGACTTGAAACCTGATATATTGGGTATTTGAACATTGGGAATACTTTAGATTTGATTTTTATCTTGTAAAAATATCTGCTAAAAGATCAAAATTGAAAAAAAATACAGTTGACTTTGGCAGGAGTAAATTGACTAACTTCTGAGCTTCCATACATATACATTTTTAGCTTGAAATCTTTTTAACCTTTTTTTTATCCATGTGGCTCAGTTGGTAACAAGGAAAGCTGAAATGGTAAATGGCTGAGGCTGAAGCGCTGAATGTTTTGGTTTCGACTCCAGCTGATGACACCAGAGTTATTTTAAAAAAAAAACAAAAAAAAACAAACTTTTGAAATCATTGCTATATATATCGGGTACAATCGGTAGAGAATTTGCTCTATAATAATAAATACTAAATCTGCATGAATTAAAATATCATATTTAAGTATATTTTATGACCGGGCAATGCTGGGCGGTCTGCTAGTGTTATTTATATATACCTATATGGTGGTGTTCTCGACATATGACCAATCATGATTCCTACCGATTTACAGGTGTAGCTTGAAAGGACAGGTTTGTTGTTAGGGTAACAAGGATAGGTCTGCTTAATGTAATGAAGTTGAGTCAACAAAAGATGATCTATGACATACCGAGTGTAACTATCTGCCTTATGCTTGGCTTAGCTACTTAAAAGCAATGAATGAACACAGTTGGTGACATCCAGCCTCAAAAGTAAATAATGGCTGAAAATGGTAGTTGGATTTAACCAGACACACTTAAATGATGGTTACCATAGTAACAATAACAGGAAGAGGGCTTGTTGGGTGTCAACAACATTAGATCTAAAAAGCGTAACAACTATAATCAAAATAAAGTTTGAATAATCTAAATCTATATATCTATGAAAGTGAAATTGTCTGTGTCTGTACACTTCCCTACCAAACTACTCTGTCAATTTTCAGTCTGCAGACTCGAGATTTGACATAAGTGGTATTGTGATTTGGGAAAATCTTTTTAATTGGTTTTCGGCCAGAAATTTGACTGCCAACGATTTGACCTTTGAAAACTCTACCAAACTCCTCTGCCAATTTTGGGTCTAAACACTTGAAATTTTACATGAAATGTATTCAGATATAGGGCAAGCTTTTTAATCGTTTTTTTGCCAAAATTTTGGATGCCAAGGGGTCAAAGTTCAAAAGATTTAACCTTTACAGTCTCTTGCAAACTATTCAGCAAATTTTTGAAATTTTATTCAGCCAATATTTGAAATTTTAGATAAAGGGTATTCAGACATGCAGCAAGCTTTTTAATTAGTTTTTGGACGAAAATTTGGCTACCAAGAGGTTAAAATTGAAAGAGTTAACCTTTGCAGACTCTACCAAACTTCTGTGCCAATTTTGGGTCTGAACACTTGAAATTTTAGATGTAGATTGACTGGACATGCCAAACTTTTTGATATATATATACATATGCACATAAAATTATGGACAGTACATAGATCCCGAGTAAAGCCGGGCTGATCTGCTAGTAATACATAAAATAGTAGTAGTAAAAGCTAATAACATTTCTGTTATTTAACGATGAGTAAAAAATTAATTGAAAATGGTATCACTTAATATCAACATGGAACTTATGGTAAAGAAAGTAATATTACTAGTGTAAATGATGATATTAGTGGAAATAACAACAATACTAAAAGGATGAAAAATCTTACTATAATGCATTCCAACACATTATTCACACACACACACACATAAATAAATTTTATTCATTATTGTAATTGTATTATTATTTGAATTTTATTATTAACTAGCAGGGATACCCAGCGTTGCCCGGGTCCACAAATAATAAATAGAAGAAATGAAATTCTGTTTGGACACACCTACTATACTAAGGAGCTATGCCATATGAGACATCCTCCTCCATACTAAGGATGAAGCTAAAAATCTCTTCCTCAAAGAATGGTGTGGGAAATTAAAGCTGATGTTGAAATACCAGGGCAGAAGAAGAACTCGAGTACTCGTGTACAATGCCCCAACTGAGCTGCATTCTGATTTCCTGGGAGCTTTTTTCAGACAGTTTGGAGATGTGGAGCAGATAGACCCGGTACATGGTCTACGTTTGGGGAATTACATAATTGCCATGTGACTGAAGTGTGAAGGCTTCCTGGTAATACTGGCAATGCTGTCTTGTAAAGATGCTAACATGTCATTTGTTATGGAAGGCCATCAACTGCACCACTAGTTATGCCAGAGTCGGGGCTACCCCAAAAGGACAGTTCTGAGCCAACCAGCACAACGGGCTGCTCCAGATAGCTGCAGCTATTCCTTCAATGTCCCAACGCTGACAAAATCTTGAAGCCAAAGAGGATTGAAGCACAGTGGTGGGCCAGAAACAGAAGACCACAAGTCCTTCTGCCACAGCCTCAGTACCCACACAGCAGCAACAATAGCGATTCTCAATAGCAACAACAACACAGCAGCAACAACAATAGCAATTCTCCCTGCTCAACGAGCAGGGGACAAAAAAAAAAAAAAACTGTTAATTTATCTGATGAGGAGGAGATAGCCAGCGAGAAGGAAGCTCACATAAAAGTGCTCCTACATCAAAAGAAAGAAAAGATATAAAACAAAGAGGAAAAGGTGGCTTAGTCCCTCACAAACACAATCAAAACCCTAACACACAAAACCCACTTCCACCCCCAAAACAATGTCAAACCAAGAACCCACCCCTCATATACAAATACTGGTCCCCATACCAATATGGGACACCAAACTTACTCCCACACCACACACAAAACAGACACCTGCACCCACACACTTACCACTCCACTCTGATCCTGATGAATCGGAGTTAGCCTCTACTTATTGCAGCAAGAAAAAGAACAAAATACGGGGAGTGATATCTGTAAAATTAACACCCTGTCTGTCAACACGAACCTGCTGCTCCAACAGCAGAGAAATCTGAAACCTCTGTTGGACCTCCATCATATAGGGAGAAAAATCATTGATGACCCCTTTTGTGACAATGTCAGGCTGGTAGATGCTAGAGACTACAGAGGTGGCCATTTCAGAAATCTTATTAGTTAAGGACCATCTTTTACCATAATCTAAGAGAAGGGTCCCAGTATTGGTACATCCTTCACTATACAGGGCACTCAAACTAACCTTTCCCATGGATGTCAGCAACATTGCATGCAGCAGCCAAAATATCAGGAAACTGACAAAATTTAGCATGGCACATAGCGTTGGTGCCCTCTCAGCGGAGGACTTTGGAATGTGAGGGACTTAGGGTCTTCAAACCAGGCGGCTTGTGTCAGGAAATACCTCTTATCTTTGAGAATGGAGGTTGTTGCTATCCGGAAGATTTCATTTCATCTAAGGATTGTCAACTGCTGACTAGAGACTAAAATGTTTTCCAGTATATGAGAATCTCCAGAGAAAAGGCGTCTCCTTGCTTGTTAAATGCAGCCTGTTCATGACAGTCAACGTTGTCCATAGGGACAAGGTAGGTAGTCTAATTGTGACTGATATTGTGATATAGTGCATGTTTCGAGTCATCATAGTTCACCTAACAATGCTCGAGAGAGGGTTTCCTTTTTGTTTCCAGGATCTTGACACTGTTATCACATGTCTGAAGTGCATGGTTTTAATGGGGATGATAAACAAGTTCTGATCCATTTGAAATTAGGGAATAGGCCTAAACTAGCCAGGTACTGGAAGTTTTGTTTGTTAGTGATACAAGCTTTCTGGGAAAAACAAGCACTATTTATACAAAAAGCATTTAGTCGGAGCGATTACTAAGAGTAAGTGGTGGATTAGCCTAAAATCTAAGATCAGGAACTTCTCCATCAAATATGCTCCACACCTAGCACTAGATAAGGCCAAGATGAGGAAAAAGCAAAAACTGGAATATGACGGTAGTCATGGAGAGCCATCGTGTGCACTGCTGGTTTTGCCACATGGCCAAAAACTATCTGAAAAATTAATGCCCAGCCAAACAATGTTTTAGACTGCCACAGTCTAAGACATTGTGGTTACCTAGTGGTTACACAGCTGTAGCCACCCTTTCAACTTCAGTGCCAACATCAGCCCCAAGATTGACAAAACTTCGGGAAGAGGCCAAGGAGGAGTGGAGCATGGTAAAGTGTCAAAAACATCTGCTCAACAACAGCAGCAACAAAATTGACTCAGCACTCAACACACAGGGGACAAAATGAAAGACCGAAAACTTCTATAATGAAGAGAAGACACATAAACTCGCTCCTAAGAACAAGGGGGAAGAAAAAGTGGCCCCATTCCCCAGTGAACATGCATCATCCCAGACACCAGCAAAACTCACATTCACACAGCAACTCCTACCCCCAGAACAACTAAACAAAACATCCACTCCAACTCTGCAAACACCGATCCTCACACCAACACTGGAAGAAAAACATACCGTCATACACCCATCACTCCACACTAATTCAGATCAACCAGGGAAGAAGAGGAGCCAGTTAGCCTCTCTTTCTTGCCGAAAGAAGAATAACAAGACACCCCTCTCCTCACCTTCAATATGGGAAGGGACATACGCAAAAAAACAGACTCCCAGTCTGTCAGATTAGAACTGTCACTTCAGCAGAGGGGAAACTTGGAACATCTGTCGGATCTCCGTCAGACAGAGGAAAAAGACATTGATGACCCTGCTGTCTGGCAAATGCTGGAGATCATGGAGGGAGCTATCCCAGGAAAAAAGTTATTTTAAGCCAAAGACCCCTTTCTTGAAAAACTTTTACTGGAATACAAGAGAAGTTCCCAGTATTGGTACATCCGTCACTGGTAAGAGTGCTCAAACTAACCTTTCCCCAGGATGTCAGCAGTATTGTACATAGTGGCAAGGACATTAAGAAACTGGCAACATTGAGCATGGCGCATAGCATCAGCATCCTCTCACTAGAGGACTTTGGAACCAGGTGTGATATGTAAGTCTCTTAACTTAGCTAGCTTGAAGGCACTTGAGGTCTTCAAACTGGGGTGTTCACATCTTTGGGAATGGACATTTCAGGTAATCACGGTTCATGCGCCTAGCACCGTTTGAGAGAGGGTTTTTTTTTTTTTTTTATTAAAAAGTTTAAAGTGCATAGTTTTCTTTTCCATCCAATACACTCAGTGCCTCACACTAGATAAGGCCAAGACAAAGAAGCAGCTAGAAGAGAAACTAGCCCGGGTGAGTATTTCAAAAGGTCAAGTAGTTTGGGATAAGCTAAGTGTCACTCTCATCCTGTATTGACTGACTGTACTTCCTCTGCCTCCAAAATACCTAAAGGCCCTCCAGCACCTCCTGTCTTCACTTCTTTGGGACAGGAAGAGGCTATGGGTTTGCAGACGGGACTATGTTCAACATTCATATGAGAGAGGCTTGGCAATGCCTGACGACATGTTATCGAGATACCGAGAAGATTTAGTCGATGGTTGTTGTAGGCTGAGGAGTAATATGCAGTTCCTTAGAGAGTGCTGAGCCACGCTCAAGAAGCTTTTAAAGTTCAGAAACGTTTCTCTGACTTCTAGGGGATTAGCGAAAAGGGCTGCTGCCGACCTGATTGCTGAGCAGTTGAGGTTGTCGGAAGAGGAGATCTGCTCTCAGTGGAGTTGGGCAGTAGGTTCAAGCCATCTCAACAACTCTGAGTTTTCCTTGATCTGGCAATTGGCCTGGAATGCATTGCCCCTCAATGCCATATTACACAGTACTGGATTAGTTGATTCACCCATGTATATCTGTTGTAGAACTCAAACAGAAAAAATGCTGGAACATGCTTTCTTCAAATGCACTGAACTCTGGTGGTACTGGGAGTATGTCAATGAGGTGACGGCTTGTATTGATTCTGGGCATCCTCACCCACTGAATGTGTCTTACACCATCCACAACGTTGGACTATCATGGGACAGGAAGAAACAGATGCTGTTTCTCGTGATCCTGGCTTAACGATAACTGAGGGATTAAATCTTGTTGATCTGCATCTGATCGCATTCTTCAAATACCAATTGAAGGTCAAGATCAGATGTAATAGAAAAAGATTACATTCCACAGTTTTTGAAAAAGATGAATAAAAGTAGCTCTGTTGGTTAGTAATAGCAAAAGGTCCCTGAACATATTCCATCCAATCTTTACTTTTGTTATTACATACACGTGCTCCAATCGTATCAGCAAGCCAAACAAACAAACAAACAACGACAAAAAAAACAAACAAACAAAAAAAACCGTCTAAACAGTCTCAGTAGCATCGCCATCCAAATATACTTTCTTACTGTTCTTTCTTTCATATAAAAAAAGTAAATTTAAAGATGCGATAAAATAAAATAAAAATATCTGAGTTTATTATTGTAATGCTGAATTTAACTGATTTTGTTTTCCATTAAAACAAATGTTAATGGACTATTTCTGCTATGGATATTCACATCAATGGAAACGTTCCGTTTGTAATGACACAAATGATGTCATGTATCACAGATTTTTGTAGTTGTTTTTATGTAAGAATGCTAATTAAAAAAAATACATTGGAATAAAAATCATCATATCAAGTATAATCATAAAACTTTTGTTACTAGACAGCGTGACCGTTTGATCACCCATTGAGCTTTGGTTAGATTGTTTGAATAAAGAAAAAGTAAATTTGCAACGTTAGATAAATAAAATAAAAAGACAAAACTACTCTTATGCTGCTCATATCTTTTTCTCCTTACAACTTCAGGTTAGATAATATTACTACTTGTGGTGATATTACTTTTTTCCATCTTTTTTTTATCTATTCCTTTATTTATTATCCTTGCAGAAGCAAGTGAGAGTGATAAAGAAAAACGGGGAAAGGGGTGGGGGTCAAAAAAAGAGATTGAGTGAAAGACAAATTTAGAACACTTAAAAGGCAAGTTTTTTTTTTATATAGATAACTCAATCCCAAAACCTAGAAACTCTGACTTAAAATTAAAAGAAAACTATTTTAGAAAAATAAACATTAATTTACTCAGATGTAGTATGATAACAGATTAATGTTATAAAGTTCCACCTGGAAAGCTACTGAGTATTTTAAATGCACAAATGTTTATTGTACCACAATTTAGTTTGGTTACAGAACAACCCTTTCAAAGAAATCGACTTTTATATTATGCATATATATCAGGTCATTAATTGCATATGTTCAGCAAGATAGTTGAATAAAGATGAAATCCGAAAACACATTCCAAAATCGGAGTTCCAACAAAAGGAGTTAATTGATCTTGATTTGGTGGTTCTCAGCTGGTGTCATTCATTACAGTTCCATGAGATCTGGAATGGTGATTATCAGTGGATGTATAGCTCAATTAATAGGATGAAATGATGAGAAAACTTGCACATAAACAACCAAGTAAGTGAATAGGGTTTACTCAATCCTTTTGCAAAAACATGTTCGACTTCATGTTGTATGAAGAACGTTACTCAAAATACAGCAATGGAAGTCTTTCATCCACCTTATCAGCAGACATAACACCAACTGATTATCATTTTTTTTTTCGAGTATTAGACAACTTTTTACAAGGAAAAACCTTTGCACTCAAATAACAAGCAAAAACATTCTTCCATGATTTTATCTCTACAGTTGTTTGTTGATGGCATCAATAAGATGGCAGAAATGTATAGATGCCTTGGGTACATATTTGGATTACACTCTTTGCTTTTTGTTTATGATATTATCAGTGTTAAATTTGGCACTTCATTCTCAATTACCTATATATATATATATATATATAAGTTTTGAAAATATATATGGGATTAAGCTACACAGAATTTTCCACGTTTCATTCTCATGAGGATTCGTCAGGCTATTACTTACGTATCGAGCACTGTTAAAGTAAATGTTGAAAATACATACATAAAATAAGAAATTAAACCTGAAACAAAATAGTTAAATAGTTCTAATTAGTTGTAAACATGTTAAATTAGGAAAAGTAAGGAATAAACTTAGCAGCTTGGTAAAATCTCTTGAAACAATACCAGGGATTCATGAGATCGGGTGAATTTAAGCTTGTCTATAACAACGGATTACAGAGTACGACAGATAAAAAAGTTAACGTGCTAATAAGTGTTAAAAATTGTGACTTTTTAGCTAACATAGATAAAAGATAATGTCAACCTGTAATGATTAGTTAGAAAGAAACGGAGCTTATGATGCCTTTGAACACTTGTTATCAATATGCATGTATATTTGTATATATGTTATGTAAATGTCTCTATAAGTTTGTGTTTATATCCTGTAATCAAATTTTTCAAGTATATATAGTTATTCTATACACATATATTCAGTGAGATCGTGTGCTATAATTGCATAGCATGAAATGATCACGTATACATATATATCAAATCAACATACTGCAACAAATGAAGTAGGAATGTAAGAATATAGGATTCACAACTGCCGATGAGGAAACTGTGCACCTGCATATGTGTGTGAAAAGTAACTAATACTGATGACATATACCCAGCTATAGATTATAGTAAACTTACTTGTATAGAGATATATATGGTCCACTTATATGATGATGGACACGTAGTTTACACTTATAAACAGGCAATTTAATAAGTACAAGATTCTAACTGTGAAGGAAAATATATATCTAATTCGACCTAGGAGTACTCCCCCCCCCCAAAAAAAAAACAAATTAAACGCAATAGGAGTGGTTATTAAAAAAATATAAACAACATATATACGGTGCCACATAAAAGTATTGGATACATTACATTTTTCTTCATAACTTTAATTAGGGTTCAAGATTTTACCTAAAGTTTGGTTAGTATATTCCTATTATATTCTAACTAATATTCGGGATAGTAATTACAAAATAAAAGTTTAGAAAGTTTATATTAAAGGAAAAATATAAATCAATTAACGCAAAATATTGGATACATTGATTTAATATTTGGTTGCATAGCCTTTATTGCGTCCAACAGCTTCCAATCGCTTTATATAGTTGCACACATGTTTTTTGCAAAGATATGCAGATATTTTGCACCATTCTTCTTTGCAGAACTGTTCTAATTGTTGAATATTTTGTGGATTCCTCTTGTGAACATTGATCTTCAATATTTTCCACAAATTTTCAATTGGGTTGAGGTCTGGAGACTGACTGGACCAAATAAGAACATCAATTCCGTTATTTCTAAGCCATTCTTTGGTTAGTTTGGCAGTATGCTTGGGATCATTGTCCTGCTGAAACACGAAATTGCTATTATGTCCCAACAAATCAGCAGATTTCTGGAGGTTTTTCTCCAAAATCTCCCTGTACATACGTCCATTCATTCTACCATTGATGATTTCTAGTTCACCAGTACCTTTGGATGAAAAACACCTCCATACTATAATCGAACCACCGCTAAACTTTAGCGTAGGAATGGTATTCTTTTTGTTATAGGCGATGCCATTTTTATGCCATGCATGTGTTGCTGTGTTTCTTCCAAAGATTTCGATTTTCGTTTCGTCTGACCAGATTACTTTGTTCCAAAATTCTTGGCGTTGTTCCCCATATGTTTTAACATAATTCAAAAGTGATCTGACATGTTTAAGCTTCAATAATGGAACTTTTCTTGGGGACTTTGATACAACACCTGAACGATTTAGAACTCTACTGATTCTATCCTTGCTCACATTATTCTCAGCTTCTCTGAGGTCGGTTTGAATTTCACCACGAGTAAGAAAAGTTTGTTTTTTTTGCACCTTTCTGCTTACTCACCTTGATTTTTTTTCATTTAATTTCCTTGGCCGAACAAATCTTGGAAGATTTGCAACAGCTTCACCAGGGTTTTTAAACTTTCTAATAACGTTTCCAACTTTACTAAGTGGTAGATTAAGTTCTCTTGATATTATTCGATACTCTTTTCCTTCTTTGTGCTTATCAATGATTTTTTGACGAATGTCTATTTTTTTTTTTTTTTTTTTTTTTTTTTTACAAAGGCATCACCACATTATCAAGGCCCAGAGGCCACTCAAGGATAAGGGTTAAAGAGTGTACAGTAGAAATTGGTCAATATAGTAATCATTAGTAATGAAAATTTGGTAAATTTAATAACTTATATGGAACGGCTCATCAAGAACTTATTTACTTTAGACTTGAACACAACCATATTGTAGTCAGCCGGAAAGCAGGAAAACGGAAGACAATTCCACAGGCGTGCAGTTCTAAGAAAGAAGCTTTGTTCATGGAATCTACGTTTAGGTTTAGGCACAGATAAAGAGTGGGGAAAATTATTGATAGTGTTTACAGCTAGACGAGTGTTTCTTGTGAAAGTTTGGCGAGGGGGGACCATAGATTGAAGCTCAGTTGAACACTTTCCATGAAAATAACGATACATCAGAGATAAACTCACAACATCTCTTCTGTGAGATAGAGGTTGCAAGGAGGAGAAAAGGACATCTCCTACGAGGCTACGAAGTCTATTTTGAACTCTATCAAGGCAGGACAAGTCCTTTCTAGCAGCTCCTGCCCAGATGTGGCAACAGTATTCCATCCTTGGACGAACCTGGCTCTTATATAGGTAGAGAATAGCATCAGCAGTGAGATATCTACTGGATCGATAGAAAGATCCCACCATTTTTCCAGCGGCCTTGGCAACAGATTTGATATACGTGTTCCATTTAAGATCAGGAGTAATGGTCAAGCCCAGAAGCTTGTCAAAACTTGAGGTCTCCTGAAGACGAGAGCCATTCATTTCAATTGATGACAAATGTGAATTAGAATGTTGATGATGTAAAGAGAGAAGCTTGGTTTTAGATGCATTAAAAGTAACCAGCCACTCCTTTCCCCATTGTACTACGTGCTCAAGATCAGAGGAGAGAGAATTGGAGAGAACTTGGTCGTTTACTGTCTTAGATGTGCTACCATAAATGGTAGTGTCGTCAGCATAAATGTCTACAAATGATGTAAGGATATGATTTGGAAGATCATTAATGTAGATCAGGAAAAGAGTTGGGCCCAGGATGGATCCCTGAGGGACACCGGCATTAATACTGTGAGCTTCTGATTTTTGCCCCTCAACTACTACTCTTATGAACCTATCAGAAAGAAATGATTTAATAATTGAGAAGACTTTTCCAGCTATACCATAGCTAGCGATCTTATGAAGTAAACCTTTATGCCATACCCTATCAAATGCCTTAGATATGTCAAGAGCAATTGCCCTAGAAAGATTGCCACCGTCGAGAGATTTGCTAATCCTATGCGATATAACTGTAAGGACATCTGCTGTAGATCTAGCAGAACGGAAACCATATTGAGTGTCACTAAGAAGGTTATTTTTGTTGAGATGTTTGATTACTTCTGTATTTAACACAGATTCTAGCAACTTACTCATGACGCACAGGAGACTTATTGGCCTGTACTGAGAGGGGGATGAGCGATCACCTGAATTCTTAAATACAGGGCATACTGATGAGATTTTCCAGGGAGATGGGAAACTATTCTCCTTAAGACAACGTTTAAACAGTTTTGTAAGTATGGGCGCTAATTCAGGTTGAAGTTTTTTGAGTACTATAATTGGAATACCATCAGGGCCAGTTGCTTTACTCGAATCAAGGTTTTTGATTAGCTTCGCAACATCATGTACAGATATACGTATATCACATAGCGTGTTTTCTGATACAGGAGGAAATATTGGGGGTTGGCGGTCTTGGTCGCAAAGGGTAGAATTAGCTGCAAAGTTCTTGACAAAGAGTTTGGCTTTGTCTGATGCTGACGAGATTACCTCAGGTCCATTGATAATAGTTGGGATGGAGCACACGCTTCTGTTCAGGATTCTGTTTGCTATTTGCCAAAACTGGTGGGAACCAAGCCGCTGCTCAGCTACTTTGGACTTAACAGATTGAGCATACAACACTCTTGCGTTCCTTATTACTTTCTTACAATGGTTGCTGGCAGTCCTGAAAACGGCTTTAGTTTCCATACATCTATTACGTTTGAAGCAGTGGAAAAAGTGATTTCTGTGCGCAATGGCAGCAGCACATTCTGGAGAGAACCATTGCTGGCTGTTAGGTTTTTGCTGAAACTTTTTAGAGGGTATGAAATGGTCAATACCTACAATTAACCATTCAGTTAGGTCTAATACTATAGAGGACACATCCTTTTTAAACATGGAATGCAGAGGTAGATCAGATATAAATGTACGGAAGCTATCCCAGTCAGCCTTAGTGTATCGATATACTGTACGATGAAGAGGTACGTCTGGGGACTTATTACATTTCATTTTTATCTTAATTGATACAACAGAGTGGTCGGAAGATCCAAGAAGCGACAGAACAGAAACTGAACATAGTTCAGGGCAAGTTGTGAGAAAAAGGTCTAGTAGGCTCGCATACTGGCCGTCATTATCAGGCACACGGGTAGGTTCCTGAACAATCTGAGTGAGGTCATAGGCAATGGAGAAATCATGACAGAACCTCCCCTCATCATCGGTCTTGTTTGAGTGGGTCAACCATTCGACGTTGTGAACATTGAAGTCTCCACATACGTGAATGTTAGCTGAAGGATAAGTAGAAAGGACTTGGTCAATTTTCTCAGATATGCTTTGAAAGATAGTAACTCCGCTGTTGTGGGGGCGATAGAGAGTAAATATAAATGCAGTAGTGTGAGCTAAAGCAACCCGGAAGCACATATAGGGTAAGTTAGGATCTTCCCTGGAGATGTCCCTCCCACATGGAAAGCTATCTTTAATATAGGCACATATTCCATGCCCATGGCGATCTTGGGGGTCAGATTTAGAAGTTAAGTTAGAGTATCCTGAAATTGCAAACTCATCTAGGGAAATAGCCTGTCCAATGCCAGTTTCACTTAAAAATAAAAGGTCTGGTTTAGTCTCCTGTAATTGGGTTTCAACCTCTGGAAGGTTAGAACGAAGACCCCTGATGTTGGAGAAGGAGACATGGTAGTAGGGGTCTACGTTGGAAGTTGGAGAACCGGGTTTAATCGTGTAATTTTTCTTGAATTGACAACCCTTTAGTTTTAGGCATTTTTATAAACGAACTGGTTGACTTTGAAGGAGTGAGCCCAAACTGGAAGAATTTTATAAAATTATTTTAATATAAAGCTCTCTGATTGGTCAGTGATAACTCGTTTGCATTATTGCAACACGCTAATGAAATAAACAAGCGTATGGTTGCAAGAAAAATACAGACGGCCGAGTAAGGTTAATAAATATATATTTCCCACCAAATTAAAGATTTAAGGCGTCGTCGTTATGATGGCTGGTCGGGCGTTGAGATAAACTCGTCAATGATCAAAGTTCTTTGGATTTGGTTGGGTGCGGGGCGGCGATGGCAGAAATGTGACTTAGCGTGTCTGGCGATCCTTGTTAGCTGATGTCGCTTGGCGGGGTTGGTGAGAGGTGGTGATTTGGTATCAGCCGAAGGAAAGGGGCTTGTATCAGGATCGCGGGTCAGATGGTAGTGGTGGTCGATGCTGGCTGTGTGTAGTAAGCTCCCAGTCTTGGTAGCACGAGTGGGGTTGGTTGATGATTTGGTATCAGCCGAAGAAGGAAAGGGGCTTATATTAGGATCGCGGGTGAGATGGTAGCAGTGGGTGATGCTGGCGTAGTAAGCTCCGAGTCTGATGTCGCTGAGAGGGGCCGGGTGCTGGTTGAAGACGGAGCGTGTTCACAGCGCGCCACGCTAGGGGCAGTCTGTCGGTTGTCGAAAAGGCTGGTATTTTTATAGTGATGAAGCGGACGTAGTAGTGAGCAAATAAAGTTTGGCTTGAGTTTGCTTTATGATTGTGTTTGTTTTTCGTGTTGTAATGTGTTGTAGTGAACCGTCTGTTTGGTGTATGTATGCATGTGTTATATCGATTTGAAGCTAATAAAATTGTGAATGTAATCTAGTCGGTGTTGTACGGTTGCATTGTTATGTGAATTATATATTGGTGTTTATATGCTTAGGAGTTGCATTTTCTGTGATGTTTGTGTTTTGTATTTTGGTTTTGTCTTTTGCTGTGCGGCTTTCTGTGGCGGCTTTCTGTGGCGGTTTTCTTTGTTGAAGTAAGGTGTGAGTTATTCTAATTATGTGTGTATCTAAAGAAATGGGATTTGAAGTTGTCATGTGTATTTATTGTGTTCATTTGCGTTGTACTGACGAATAGATTAGTCCTAGTGTCGCCATTGCTGGTTTTTGGTTCATGAAAATATGGAGGAATATGCAATATAACACTCAGCAAAAGTCATTTCAATTTATTTCAGAAAAAGAATTTTTTAAAAGTATATCCAATACTTTTACATTTGTTAATTCATATTTTTCCTTAAATATAAACTTTCTAAACTTTGATTTTGTAATTAGTACTCCAAATATAATTTAGAATAGTAACAGGAATATACTGATCAAATTATAGGTAAAATCTTAGACCCTATTAAAAGTTATGAAGAAAAATGTATCCAATACTTTTGCGTAGCACTGTACATGTGTATATGGACGCTTATAGGCACATCATTTATGTTGTGGGTGTGTATTGATACGCATTTATAAGTAACGGTCACTTCATATAGACTATGTAACTGCATATATTAATATAATAAGAAATCAAGTAACTGAAAACAACAAATTTATTCCTAGTAATGTGAGCATATACAAAACTTGATAGACTGGAATATGTTTGTGTGTGTATGTGAATGTCTGCAAATATATATGTGTATATACGAGCATGTGTGGGTATGTGAATGTCTGCAAATATATATGTGTATATACGAGCATGTGTGGGTATGTGGATATATTTACATTTATTTAGATACTAGTGGTGGGGGGGGGGCGTTGCCCAGTCATAAAAAAAATTGTGATAGTGGGGGCAGGGTGTTATCCAATCATAAAAAAATTGACAGCATGATAAATTCTGACAGGGAAGGGGGTAGGGGGGGGAGAGAAAGAGCGCCCGGCATTGCCAGTCAGAAAAAAAAAATTGTGAGAGCCGGTGGGTGGGGGAGGGGAAAAAAATCATCAGTCAAAAGCGACCCCCCCCCCCCGAAAGCAAAATTTTTTCTTTCTTTCTTTCTATTTTTACACTTTCCAGTTTGGAACATTTACTTTTCTTTATTTTTTATGTTCTGTTTCGATTAGATTGAATTTTTAACTTTTTTTTTTTTAATTGGAGTAATTTTTTTTTAATTTTTAACTTCTTTTTTTGAATTGGAGTAAATTTTTTTTTAATTTTTAACCTTTTTTTTTTGAATTGGAGTAATTTTTTTTTAATTTTTAACCTTTTTTTAATTGAAGTAATTTTTTTTAATTTTTAACTTTTTTTTTTGAATTGGAGTAATTTTTTTTAAATTTTTAACTTTTTTTTTTGAATTGGAGTAAGTTTTTTTTAATTTTTAACTTTTTTTTTTTGAATTGGAGTAATTTTTTTTTAATTTTTAACCTTTTTTTGAATTGGAGTAATTTTTTTTTAATTTTTAACTTTTTTTTTTTTGAATTGGAGTAATTTTTTAATGTCCTGCTTCCTTCTCTACCTTCTAAACATCAAAAAAAGAAAAAAACCAAAATTAATGCTTCGTGTTTTGTTTTTAGATAATGAATTTTGTTTTCTGTGATTTATAAGGGTTTTTTTTTGATAAATCTGCTGTCAGAGTGTAATTTCACTCCAAAGAATTTTATCGACCAATATTTTTCTGAACACTGAGAAATTTAACCAGATATTTTTGTAGGACATTAATTGAATATCTGAAACTTGATAAATTTATAAAGTGACAAACAATTTATAGATAATTTTTTACCATCTTATGAAAGAAAGATAGAGAGACGACGAGAGAGAGAAAGAGAGAAGTTTTAATGTAACATTATATTGTAATATTTATTAAGAGAGGGTGGGACATAATAGAAACCTTTGTTCTACTCAAGGAGCAATAAAATTGTGATTTATTACTATTTTATATATAATAAATGAGATGAGGTAATAGAATCTTTTGTTCTACTTGAAGTTGTGGGGAGCAATAAATGTAAATTACAGTTTTACATTTTGATCTCTTTTCACCATTTTTATTATCAACATCATTTCTCTTCATATTATTGTGAAAGCACGTGGAGAAATGGAATTGCCCTGCATCAAGAATGTCATTGTGTTTTATTCTACTTGGTGTTGTCCTTATTTCTTATCTCAGTTGTCATTCATTGTTAGCAACTACATCATATTTAGGATAGAAATACTAAAAGACATGTATGTCTTATTAGTAAGTTTATTGATGATAAACAGTTTCATTCATATATCATTCATTATTTTGAGACATTACAAAATAACATTCGAACACTGAGCTGTATCACAACGCTTATGTCACAGCTCTACATAAATATATGTAGACTCACATTGACAAACTTTATGTGGATTATGACATTAAGATTTGCAAAAGTTCTGGTCATCTACTGTTTTTGGATACTTAAACTTGTATTAGTAATTTCAAACTAAAATTTTATTTTCATTATGCCTAGAAACTTTTAATGTCGGTACACAGATCTTTGCAAAATATAAACAATATTATTTTGGTAGCATATCGAATTATGACTGTTCAAAGTTTGTTGAAAATTGAAAGATTTGCAGTATTATGTGCTATGAGTCCAGAAGCAAAATTTCAGTTTAAAACTAAAAATGCAGTGAAAAATCTTTATACATTTGATGTCAAATGTTAATGAAAGTTAATTATAATGGAAGCAATAATTATGAATTCAAGCCAAACAATTGGACAAAATCTTTTTACTTTTCGAAAAAATAAAATGATGCAAAAATGCAATTTTTACTCTTCATATGGGATTCATTTCAGCAACTAACAAATTCAATCTTCTTAATATGATTCATAACATAGTAAAGATCAAACTACATTTTTTCTTAATAGAAAATCAAAAAAAAAGGGCAAAAATTTCATTTACTAAAGTTTTAAACATGGATTTTTTTGTGAGACCTAATATAAAGCCCACCATATTGACAAGTGGCCCATTTTTTTAAAGATAGGATTGTTTTTTTATGCACACAATATCATGCACATTAAGTTGAAAAGCACCAACATTTAAAAATAAGTTACATAATCCTGAAAATAATATTCTAATTTGAAGTAACCTGAAAAAAAAATTAATTACACAAGAGAAAAAATTAAATTTTGTTTCTGTTCAAATTTTATCAAAATACTCGCCAGAATAAAAGAGTTATCATAACTTAAAAGTGAAGGGGATTTCACGTTACTTGACCATTTTTGGTAATCATTAAAAAAATATATTTTACTCAGATATGAAACAAAGCATAAAAAGAAAACATTTGGAAGACTTGAAATTTTTTACTTTATTAAAATAAAAGTGTTAGTAATTTTTTATTTTTTATAACTTTTATTTTTTCGTACAAATATAATTTGTATTCTACTTGATTTCAAATTTTTCTTCATCTTCATCTCCTGAATCACCGTTCGTAAGGAGGAAGCGATTTGTGTTCTCGTCAAATAGGACAACAACTTTTTGATAACGGTATGCCCAGCAAAGTTTGTTATTCGACTGAGCATAGTATATAATTGCAGCAGTAGCGATAAGTATTAGCGTGAAGATACCAAATAATACAGATAAAATGATTAACGTGTTTGCATTGTCTTTTTGAAAAGGTTTCGCTTTTGTTGTCTGATTCAAACATAGTTCTGGAAAAGAGAAAAAAGAAAAATATGATAAGTAATTAAGTATTCAGAATTTTAAAAAATCCTACAAGATGCAATAAAAAATAATTGCATTAAGGCAAACATTTTATGTTTGCCTTAATGCAATTATTACTGTTGGATGACAAATTTTATAAAAGATATACACATAAACATTTAAATTTTGCAATAATAACCTACATTATAACCTACTATATTCAAATACATTGACTTGCAAACAGATTCCATTTTATTTTTTTTTTAATCCATCAGCATGATCCTGTGGAAATTCCACAGTTTTTTCTTCATTGAAATTAAATTCTTTGAATCGCTTAATTACTATAAAACATAAAACGTTTCATTTCAGAATAAAAATACAATAATTCAAGTCAAATATTTATTTTTAGTTTAATCTTGAAGAAAGTTATTTGTGAGCATATTTTTCAATAAAAAAATATGCCATTTAATAAAAACAATTGTTGAATTTGTAGAGATAGGTTCGATTGTTCTTTTGGATATTTATTAATTCCAATATTTGTTACTAAATTTTTGGTTAAAACTTTTGTAATTAAATTAACTTGGAAAATAATCAGTTATTGTCTGCTTCTTGCAGTAAATATTACTACTTCTACTACTGTGTTGAGTTTGCATGAATTACATTTCTTTGATTTAATAAATTGGTAGCATCATTATTATGTGGCAAGTAGAATCATTATATTGATGATTTTTTTTTTCTGTAAAATGTCTTTTAATATAGCATGAAATAAAACATTGTACCATTGCAAGTAAAGACACAACACCAATTAGTAATAAATATAAGATTGATTATTCATTTGATACTTACGATTTTCATCACAGGAAATATGTAGAATGTCTTTTATACAATTTCTATTCACCATTTTGTATGTTGGTCGACAGGTGAGACATTCGAAACTGGAAGGTCCTTTGCACATCAAACAAAACCGGTGACATCTATAGATGGAGGAAAAAAAAAAAAAAACTACAATTAGTTAAAGGCAGATAATAATTAATAAAAGGGAGATAATAAATGGAAAACGTAGCATAGGAGACTAGTAAGACCCGTGGAAATTCTGTGGAATTTACTGTTGTAAATGAAATTTCTTATGAAATAATTAGAATCAATATTATTAAAAAGATATGACCCTTTTTCTGTAAAAATAATTTTCATTATTTATTAAATAGTCAGTGCTTATTTTTAATGAGACTCAAAGTTTAATAAAAACAAGCCTCTGGTGCTGCATGTGAGATGACGCCACAAAAAATAGTGAAGAAATGATGAATGTGAGAAGCCAACGTTGCCATCACATTTTTGCCAAGTTTCAGAAAAATCTAATGGATGGGGGAAAAGTTATGGGGTAAAAAGTGTCATTTTTTGCAATTTTGGGGCATTTGTGACTCCTTTTGACCTCCTGGGAATGCCGAATCTCAGTGAAAATGAACAAACGGTGCAGTTTCACACCTTAAGACATGCATATTTGAATTCAGCACCATTGAAAACCACTATATAGACATACATATCAAGTTTTTGAGTAATATGAAAAAAAAAAGAGCTCCAAAAAGGCATGTTTTTTTAGCCCTAAAATTCCTAGAGTGATGCAAACCAGAATTTTGCCAGAGTCACTCATACTGAATTTATATTAAGAACAATAGCTTCCACATTTTGACCAAATTTCAGGAAAATCTAATGGATAGATCAAACGCTATGGAGCAAAAAATGTAATTTTTGGCCATTTTGAGGCATTTTTGACCTCTTTTGAGCCCCTAGGGATGTCGAATCCCAGTGTAAATGAATAACGGTGTAGTTTCAGGCCTTAACACATGTATATTTGAGTTGACCATCATAAAGAACCACTATATAGTCAAACATATCAAATTTTTGTTCAGAAATATGAAAACAGAACCACTAAAAGGGACGTTTTTAGCACTAAAAGTCCCCGGGGATGTGAACCAGAATTTTGCCAGGCTCAGCCATACTGCATTTATATTAAGAACAAGGGGCTCCACATTTTTGGCCAAGTTTCAGAAAAATCTAATGGATGGATCAAAAGTTATGACAAAAATGTGTCATTTTGGGGCATTTTTGACCTCTTTTGAGCCCCCAGGGACATGACAGGAATTTTTGCAAAAAGATTTTTTTTTTACTTTGCACATCTATTTAATGAAGTACAATCCGTGGAAAATTTCAGGAAAAACTAATGGACGATTATTTGGCAATCGTCCGGAATAACGGACGCACGGATACCACTAAAAACATAGGTCCCCCTCCGATAAATCGAGGGAACAATAAAAATTCAGACTCCACCAATTCCAAATGACATTTGCATCAAGTCATCGGGTTGTCATAGAAAATTATATCTTTACTTCTAATATAAAGACGACACATGTGCTTGTTGTTTGCAGAATCCAATTTGATTTTATTTTTTAATTCTACTTGTAGTTATTTTCTTTATAAAAATATGGAAAACAACTACGACAAGCACATGTGTCATCTTTTACTCTTTTTCACCCTAAACAAGGTGTATTGCTATTTAGATGTAAATGGGGCTACTATTTGGGATCATGTCTAACAGGAGACTGTGGGGAATTGAGTAGTGGAATATTTTTTCACATTACATTTAAACTTTTGAAGGTTAGTACAGTCAGGGATGCAGAAAACAGGGAGATAATTCCAAAGTCTATCAGTCTAAGGAAAGAAACTACTAGAGTAGAAGGTTTACTGGCATCTACGGACGTCAACGGTGAAGGGATGGAATTTTGCTGCTTGGTGCGTTAGTTGGAAATATGTACATACGGAGGACATAAGTGCTATGGGTTCATCAAAACACACTCCATTAAAGTACTTGTAGACAGGTACAGGGGTGCAACATTGTCGTGATGCTTTTTTTTTTTTTTTTTTTATTACATTTTTCACCCCAAACAAGGCAAATTGCCACTTTGGTGTAGGGGGCTACTATCCGGGGCAACAACTACTGGGGTACTATGTAGGGATTTGGGTAGCAAGATGTCGGTTCATGTTACACTTGAACTTCTGCACGTCAGTACTGTTGGGGAAGCAGGGACCTAGAATGGAATTCCAGAGTCTAGCGGTTCTGGGGAAGAAATTATTGGAGTAAAAAGATCTTTTACATCTAGGGATCTCTACTGTGTGAGGGTGGGATTTAGCTGCCTGTCGAGTTTGTCGAGGGTGCTCACGTAGTGGGGGCACAAGTGATTGCAGTTCGTCAGAGCATTCACCACTAAAATACTTGTAGAAAAGGCAGAGGGATGCAACATTTCGTCGATGGGACAGAGGCTGAAGCTTAGATGCCAGTTCAGAGCCTATCAGGTTTGCGACTCTCTTTTGAACCTTGTCAAGGAGCAAGAGACTAGTAGCAGATGCACCAGCCCAGATGTGGCAGCAATACTCCATACATGGGCGAATGGTGGCCTTATAAAGAGGTACAGGATACTTTCGGGTGTTAGTAGTTTTCTAGCATGGTAGAGAGAGCCCACCTTTCTTGCAGCGGCCCTGGCAATGCCTTCAATGTAATTGTTTCATGTTTCCTGTGAACGTTAGGCCAAGGAGTTTGAAAGATGGACTCTCAGATAAAGAGTCGTTGCTATTAAAGTACTAGATTTTACGTTCTTTTTGGACCTGAGAAACTAGTTATAAATGCACACGCCTACATGTGACAACAATACTCCATACATTTGCTGACGACACTACCATCTATGGTAGCACATCTAAGACAGTTAACAACCAAGTTCTCTCCGATTCTCTCTCTTCTGATCTTGATCACGTTGTACAATGGGGAAAGGAGTGGCTGGTTACTTTTAATGCATCTAAAACCAAGCTTCTATCTTTACATCATCAACGTTCTGATCCCCATCTGGCATCAATTGAAATGAATGGCTCTCGTCTTGGGGAGGCCTCATGTTTTGACAGGCTTCTGGGCTTGACCTTTACTCCTGATCTTAAATGGAATACGTACATCAAATCTGTTGCCAAGGCCGCTGGAAAAATGGTCGGATCCTTCTATCGATCCAGTAGATATCTATCTGCTGATGCAATTCTCTATCTATATAAGAGCCAGATATGTCCAAGGATGGAATACTGTTGCAACATATGGGCAGGAGCTGCTAGAAAAAAACTTGTCCTGCCTTGATAGGGTTCAAAATAGACTTTGTGGCCTGGTGGGAGATGTCCTTTTATCTTCCCTGCAACCTCTATCTCACAGAAGAGATGTTGCGAGTTTGTCTCTGCTTTATCGTTATTTTCATGGAAAGTGTTCGACTGAGCTTCAATCTATGGTCCCCCCTCGCCAAACTTTCACAAGAAACACTAGACTACCTAAAAACATTATCAATAATTTTCCCCACTCTTTATCTGTACCTAAACCTAAACATAGATTCCATGATCAAAGCTTCTTTCTTAGAACTGCACGCCTGTGGAATTGTCGTCCGTTTTCCTGCTTTCCAGCTGTCTATAATATGGTTGTCTTCAAGTCCAATGTGAACAAGTTTCTGATGAACCGTTCCACTTAAGTTAACAAATTTACCGAACTTCCATTACTATCGATTACTATATTGTCCTTTTTACAACTCTACACTCAATAAAATAAAAAGCTATAGCAAACATCTAAATGACTACTTTAAACACAGTTCCTGATTTCAAAAAAAGAAAAACTAAAAGATTCATCTGCCTTACTTTTAATGCTAGGTTTATTTTTGGTGTCTCTTAAATTCAATAGAAATCCTCCTAAATTTTGCTGATGAGGAGACCGTGCTTACCAAAAAAACTATGTATAATTGTTCTACGTGACTTCATGTATACCACAAATAAAAAGCATGGATTTCCGAAACGATCGTACAGATAATTGACTTTGTTGTTGTTCCTTCTTATGAAACTGATTTTTAATTTAATTAAAATTTGATTTTTAAATTTAAAAATTTTTTTTTTAATTTTTAAATTATAAATCACATTACTTAATATATATATATATATATATATATATATATATATATATATGTAAAAGAGAAATAGGCAACAAGTAAATGTTACCAAAGACAATAAAAGTTACTTTTTCTACCTGAATAAGTGTTTCTTTTGTGTACTTTAAAATGTTAATGTGTTTTTCTTTTATTTTAATCAAAAAGTTGGATCAAATATGTTAGAATGAAACAAAAGATGGCTGACATTAGTTTGGTGACTGTCTAAGACTTTTGATATCTTTTTTTATACTTTTTAATTAGGTAGAAAAGTAAATTTAAGGAGGTTTGACAGATATTTATTGACTATTTCCTAAAAAATAAGTTAGCAGAAAAAAGTTTTTGACAAATAACAGTAAGTATTAATTTTATCCATTTTAAAAAATAATCCATCACACTTTTATTGGATTATTAAAATGCAAAAAACAAAAAAAACAAAAAAAAGAAAAACAAACAAAAAAAACCCATTAAAATACTTTAAAACACATTAAAAAATATCAATGTAGGCAGAAAAGTTATTTTTATTACTTCTTGTAATATTTATTTGTGGTCTACTTGTCTTAACTTTTTTTGTTTTTTTAAAATGCAGAATTTTATGTATGTGTGAATATGTAGAAGTTCATTAAATATGCAACTGCAAATATTTAAAAAATGAAATCTAAACATTTCTTAACTGAAAGTCATTGTGTTCTAGTGGATTTTTGCAAAATTATTTTTTTAAATGATTAAAAAATTAGCCTTAGTATTTAATTGCGGTAACTATTTGATTAATATTAAATAAAAATAATCATATTAAATCAAATCTATATTTAAGCAAGAAAATACACACACACACACATAGAGTCTTGTGATTTTATCAATACATAACACACATATTTTTTTTCGCTCCATTATCCAGCATGTTTTGAATCGATCTGTCACATCCACCATTTGAAAAGGGGAATTTTTTCCCGAAATATAATGGATATTGTCACAGACATAGCAAGTAAGACATTTGTACTTAATACAATTGGATAAATATATGTATATATAGACATATATATATATATATGCACTTATTGATTTGTAAATTGCCACTTGTTTTTGTCTTCTCTCATCAACACCGACTATTCCTCACATTGTGATAGCCTTCTAAATCTCTACTACATACCTATCCCACACAATGCTTCAAGCAAACTACATATCAATTTTATACACAATTAGTATTTATCAAAATAAATAAGATGTCTAAATAATTTATATGAATAAACTTTAATAAATAATTAGCCATAAATGATTCACCTAGTTTTAATATTGAAAAGTTTTCTAATATCCTCTTTTTTTCTCTCATTTTCTCAAGGTAATGAATATTTGTATGAACAGATTAAAAGCTGATAGTAAAATCAAATATAGAAATAAAATTGGACTTATTCTTTTGCCATATTTTGTTTTGGACTTTGTATTGACCAGGGTCGATATTGCTTAACTTTGATATCAATTCCCTCAAGACAGAAGAACTTAGTTCTTAAACTATTTTCACTATCAAATATTTATAAATATGTGTTAAAAAAACTAAACAAATTCTACTTATTGTGCACAGAAAGTTATCTCCTTTTACTTGATTTGTAAGTCAGAGTCCAATGTTTGGATCGAAAATCGATCAATATCACGATGAGGAGCATTTTAATCGCAATTCTGTTTTGCTGTAAATAATCCTTGTACATACAATGATTTCTGATTTCTCGCTATCAGCTAAATATTTTTGCATTCAATAAAATGAATGTAATTTTTTAAGATTGTATTTATTTTAAATTGTACAATTTTAGTCGATGGGATGGCATAATTTGATTTTGGCACAATTCATTTTAAAATAGATAAAGTTAGAATTGCCTTAATCATCAATCATAATCTTTGCTGATCAGAAAATCTCACTTTTTTGAAATGTACAAAATGTGATATTATTACTATTATATCATATTATTATGTTGATTACTCTATGTTTCAAATTTTATTAACTAATGAATTAATAACCTTATGAAAGGTATGAACTCCTATTACTCGATTAAATTTGAAACAAAAATGTTTGATAAGATTTCCATTAGAAAAAATTACTTACCTTTTACAGATTGGACTATTGCTACCACCATTAACGTCTTGGTAGAACCCCGCAGAACATGATGCTGGTGCACAGGAACCATTGCTAATAACAAAGTTTGGCGGGCAACTGCTGCACTGAGAACTGCTGGGTCCGTGACATGTTGCACAAAGGCGGAAACATGATATACATCTGCAAAGTTGGGAAGAAAATGGTCAATATAAAAAGATATTATTCATACATTACTCCCCCCTCCTCTCCCTCTCTCTCTAAAACTGAATAAGAATACTTTCCTAGCCTGACTTTAAAGTTCCAGAAAACTGGAAAAACTTGATGGATACTTTAACTAGTAGAGTTAGATGATCTAGCAAATTCATTTTCGATTTTCCATTTTTACAACATTAATTTTTTTATTTTATATTATTTCTTTCTAAGGAAGCCATTCATTCTCTTCTCTGTTGAATGATGCCACTTGGTAATCTAGTGTAATAAATTAAAATAAAAGCAACTTTCTGTGTTGAAACTTGTCAGAAGTAAACGGTGTTACTTAATCTGAAAACTTTACTACGCTACGTTTCTTTACTTTTGTACTTATTATGTAGTTTAATTATTTTTTAATTATATGTAAAAATTTTTTTGCTTTTTAAACTAACATTCATTCATTTTTATTTTCCATTTATTTAATTTACTAGCATTTCAGCCCGGCGTTGCCCGGGTGTTTGGAGGTGCATGTTGAGCAAGAAAAAAAAAAAAGCGGTCAATTTTTTTAACTTTGACCTCTATTATGATCCCTTAACATTTATTGTTTTGGCCTTAAATCAAGTTATTAAGTTAGATCCATGTCCAAGGAACATATATCTAAAATTTCAAGTGTTTAAACCCAACATTGGCGGAGGAGTTTGGTAGACTTCTCAAAGGTCAAATCGTTGAACTTTGAGCCTTTAACAGCCAAATTTCTGGCCGAAAACCGATCACAAAGATTTTCCCAAATCTCAGTACCCTGTAAATCAAATTTCGAATCTGTGGACTGAAAATTGACAGAGGTTTTCAGATGAAGAGTTTCAAAACCAGAAGTCACTTGGGTTGGTAAATACACTAGACCGCTTGCCACTTCCATTATATGTGGTCAATTTGTGACACAAACATTCTCTTAAATTAACTGTAGAAATACAATCTTCTCTGATTCATTTATTTCATTCTGAACAGTTAATTTATTAAAACACTGACTATGATGACAGATTTCATCGAAAATTTCAGGAAATAATAAAGCTTTGAATCTTTGGTCTATTTTAATTCTTCAAACTTATACTCTTGGGCATGTTTTTTTTTTTTATTTGAGTGGAATGATATCATACCAAAATAGCAAAAAACAATGAAAGCAATTGTCAAGAGATTCGTAAATTGTACTCTTTCAGTTTTTGTTTTTAATTATGGTACAATTTACTTGAAAATGACATTAGAAACCAGTAAAATACTTTATTTAAAATATAAAAAAAAAATTGAAGGAAGCAATGCTAAAAATAGAAATTATCATTAGTGCCATTTTGCGGTTTTGTAAATAAGCGTAAAACATTTTGTTTTCTATTTTGAGTTTCTTATCTTAAATTTTAAAATGTATTTAAATATTTAAAAAGAAACTGAATATATGTATTAAAAAACGACTGAATAATATACATATTTAAAAAAATAAAAAAATATATATTTAAAAAAGAAAAGAAAAAATATATATTTAAAAAATGAAAAAAATATATATATTAAAAAAAGGAAAAATATATATTTAAAAAAATGAAAAACATATATTAAAAAAGGATATATTTAAAAAAAATGAAAAAATATATAAATTTAAAAATATGAAAAATATATATATATTAAAAAAAGGAAAGATATATATTAAAAAAAAATGAACAATACATAAAAACAAAATTAATACAAAAATAAAAATTTACATTTATCGATGTTATCCTTATTTACTTAGTTCTCCACAAGAGCACAGGTAGGTTTTTAATGTAAAGAAAACCCAGTTTCCCAAAAAGAGCATCTTGAAATGGTACAAAAATGCCTTAGTCTAGAAGGATATCTAATCCATGGACTGAGGAAATAACAGATACTACACTTTATTCCTAGCCAAATTGCCATTTATTTATGTATTATTTGTATTTAAAAAAATCTAACGAAATTATTTTTGCAATATGAAATTATATGAAAAGAGCACAGTCACTTTTATAGAAGTCAGCACATTTAATATTTGGCCAAATTTGAAAGAATAAGAACTCAATGTTACAGTAGACATCCCATCCTTTGTTGTTGTACATCAAACTTTTGGAGATGATAAACAAAAAGAAAAAATATAAAAATGAATTTTTTTAGATTTTTGTCCATAATTACTCGATATTAAAATACAAAAATAAAGAAAAGTTTATATGATGTACATACACAGGACGAAACAATAACTACTTGATCAATTTATGTAATTTTTGGAATATGATATTTCATATTCCAAAAATTACATAAATTGATCAAGTAGTTTTATTTTTATAAAGAAAGTCATTTTTAAGAGATTAATGAGAATTCATAGACATTACAAAATAAATCTTGTAACTTTGAATTATTGAGTTATCTCGCTTTGTTTTTTTTTTTAGATTGTTTCCAAAATGGCAGACAAAACAACTGCTCTTCTGTTATTCATAAAATTTAATTTTCTTATTTAAAAATAAAATTACTTGATCAATTTATGTGATTTTTAGAATATGATATTTTTGTTTTGTCATGTGTAGGTACATCATACAGATTTTTCATTATTTTTGTTTTTTAATATCGGAAATTTTGGACAAGAACCAAATTTTCAATGAAAATAAAAACCAAATTTTCAATGAAAATAAAAACCAGAGTGTCCATTTGCAATATGTTTTGTCCCATAAAATAAATGCTTTATGTCCTTTGTCAACTTTTATGTGTTATCTTTTTGGTAAAACGAAACAGTCTAGCTTCTGGTTTTGAAATTGGATATAGACAAGCTGTGTTTACGAAAAAAAATTATTTACCAATTATATTTTATGTAGAATGCTTTTTGGAGAGTTAGGACAATTAATAATTTGTTTTCACATTAGTATTTGCTATGTGTTGCATAAGAAAATCGAACTGTTTTTATAATTGGATATTTTAATTTTTTATATAACAAATAATCAAATCAAATTGAAAAATATTTTTGCCTGAATATATTTTTTAAATAGTTTATATAGAAAATATTTTTTAATTGTTTATTATTTTATAACTACATTTTTTGTTTGAAAATAATTTTTAAATTGAATATTGAAAATATTTTTAAATACCTTATTTTAATTTTAAAATAGTCTAATAGCTTATTTAAATAGAAAAGTAACAAAATTTAAATATATGAAACATAATAATAATGTATCTTATACAGAATATCCTCATGAAATTGCATTTTTTGCAAATTTCTATTTCACCATTTTTATATGTGCAAACTAGTTTAATTAAACCTTCTGCTAAAATTTAAGAAGTAGAAAATGATGATGGACTGTTTTTTGATAAATACTCCTTATCAATTTATGATTTTAGAACCAGAAACCGGTATCTGTTTCTCTTTTATCATCTTTTTAAATTTCTGCAACTCAGGGTGGTTGAGTTCTATCATCTGGCATGTAATGGTTAATATTTAATGATTTGAATTAAAGTTCAATCACGAAACAAATTGTCAACTGTTAATAAATACCATTAACAATTTAGTAAAATGTGAGGGAAATACATAAACTATTAATATCCAATTTTGTGTGGAGTAATTTATTTGCCTCATAATGGCGGGGGGGGGTGAGGGTGAAAGAGGTATTCATCTCCTGGGACAAAAGTAAAAATTGTTCCAGCTGAAAAAAGCGAGGAAAGAACAAATACTACATTTAGATTCAAGTTCGAAGACAGGATTTATGAGTTTCTGAACTAAAAAAATCTTGTTTAAAATAAAAAGAATCATTTAGTTATTACAAAATACTTTTTTCATTTTTACTTGCGATGTTTTACACATTAATTTCCTATTATTTTGAATGGAGGTTTACAATACAAATACAACAGCAAATTGATTGCTGACTTTTTGACATACAAGTTCTTTTCTTTCCATTTACTGCATTGCTTTTTAATATGAAATGTAATTTGTCTGCATACATCTTTCATTTTATTTTTTACCATAAATGTTGCACGATTGAAACATTTGTTACAGTTCTTTTCACCTTCCTTTATTCTTTGAAAAGAAGAAAAAGGTGATGATGCAGAAATCCTTGTATACGATACTCTGATTTATTACAACTCTTTTTAATTTTTTTGTCTTTCTGTTTTTTCTGGAAATGGAGCATCTTATCAGATACCAGATATGCACATGCTATTTTACACACTCAACCAAGAGATCTTTTTAAGATTCTAATCATTCCTTTAAGCACAATTGTTTGAATCTCTCTTGAACTTAATTCACCAGATAGATTTTGAAATTCTTTTCTATTTTTTTTATTTTTTTTTTTAATTTTCTTCCTTTGAAGTTGTAATGCTGCCAAACATTGCTCTGCTTTTTATTGAAACCAACCGAGAGCTCTTTTTAGTATCTTCGTTGTTCCCTTAAGTGCAATTGTCTGGATTTCTTTTGCACTTGGTTCACCAGGAATATTAGGTAGGTAGGACTTCAGGTTCTTTTTCATAAGCCCTGTGCCACCTATAATAACTGGTTGGTGAAGATCAAAAGTATGTGTGCATCAAATTTGGAAAAAATGTGAAGCTTTTAAAGGATGCAGTGTCTTGGCACCCAACAACTGATGCAAGCATTTTGTTCCCCGCTTCAGTGATTCTGAGTTTGAAAAAAAAAGTTTCTGAAAATCATGGAAGCCATTTTATGATGCTGTTCACGTGTGTTAGACATATGGAGATCAATAAGATATGAGATGGTTAATAATTTTGTTAGTGTTTATTAAGTCAGTTGCTAAGTAAGGTGTTCAGAGTATAATAGGTGTCTGATGGAAGATATTTGCTTGGTTGAACATCTCCAAGCAGTCAATGTTCTGACCAAGATGGGGGCTCCAGACTGATAATATAAATTCCAAGTACACTCACATCATAGCTGTGTATAGATTTTAATAAATGATAGGACAGTACTTAACAAAGATTTTGAAAAAATACAATGCTGATCAAAAATTTAAGACCACTGAAAAATCTTTAAAAAGAAACCATTTTTTTAAGGATAGATTTTAAACTCTTCCGACTAAAGGTTACTAATACTACAATCTAAAAGGTTATGGAAACAAAAAGGTACATTCCAAAAATGTTATTTAAAAATTTGCATTTTTATTAAATTAGGCTTTTTACACATGATCAAAATTATAAGACTAAAGGTATAAATTGTTAGATTTATGGTAATTCTAATGTTTTTAGTTCAGTTAGAGATTAGCAATCACTGTGTAAAGGTGTTACCATACCTAAAGCAAGAAAACTAACTAAAGTTAAGCTCTCTTGAATTCTAGGATTCCATGAGCAAGGTTTGTCACAGCGAGCAATAGCAGCTAAGGTAAATCGCAGTAAAACTGTTATTTGAAATTTTCTAAAGAACACTGAAAATTATGGAAAAGCAAAATACTTTGGTAGGCCCCCCCCAAATTTCTCTGGCATTGAGTAGGAGAATCAGACAGGTTGTTATGAATAACAGAGGACTTTCTTCTAGTCAAATTAAGGCGGTCAAAGATGCTAATTGCAATCCAATAACCATCAGACGACACTTACAACAAAAAGGCATGGTAAATAAAAAGCATAAACAAATTCCTCGATTGCTTCCACGTTACAAAGTGGACTGCTTAAAATTTGGTCGTGACGTTGAAAAGGAAGAAAGTCCTGTTTTCTGATGAGAAAAAATTAAATTTAGATGGTCCTGATGGCTTCCAGCGATATTGGCATGATAAAAACATGCCCCTTGAAATTTTTTCCACTCGTCATAGTGGAGGAGGGTCTGTAATGGTATGGGGTGCCTTTTCTTATAGAGGAACAATGGAGGTGGTGCAGGGTTGTCAGACAGCAGCTGGTTATGTTAGCATGCTACAAAAAGCATCTTTGATGATGGAAAGTCATCGTTTGTGTGGGGATGGATGGTTATTCCAACAGGATATTACTGCAATCCACACTGCAAGAGCTTTCTACAAGAAAATGGAGTCCATCTCTTGGGATATCCTGCATGCTCACCGGACTTGAACCTAATTGAAAATGTTTGGGGGTAGATGATAAGAGAGGTTTATCGAAATAGCAAACAATATTCAACAAAAAATGAACTTCATGAAGTCATCTTCAGAAACTGGAGCCGTATCCCCTGTCCCATAATGGAAACCCTTATTTCTAGCATGCCCCAAAGAATTTTTGATATCATAAAAAGCAGTGGAGGTAGAACTCATTATTAAGTTTGATTGTTGAATGTTTTCATAGACTTTTCATTTTTTGTAGAATTTAATAGAATTTTTGTCTCTGGTCTTATTATTTTGATCATGTGTAAAAAGCCTAATTTAATAAAAATATGAATTTTAAAATAAATCTTTGGAATGTAGCTTTTTCTTTCCATAACCTTTTAGATTGTAGTATTAGTAACCTTAAGTCAGAAGAGTTTAAAATCGATCCTTAAAAAAAAGTTGTTTTTTTAAATTTGTTAAGTGGTCTTAAATTTTGATCAGCGGTGTAATTCAGTTTTGACAAAAAAAAAACAGAAAGAATATTGAAACTAATCTTTATTAAAAAAAAAAAAAAACTTTTTCTTACCCGCCATCAACTGTATATTGGTTAGGTGCACATTTGCCATTTTGGATACACTGTCCTTGTGCCAGTCGGTGTCCTGCTAAGCAACTTGTACAATTTTGGGCACTCATTTTACAAGTTGAACATGGTGCCTGGCAGGATTTGCAATCATTTTCTTTGGGGTCTAAAAAGAAAATGAAATGTGAAACCTGAAGTACTTAATACACAAAAAAGGGATTTAATAATTTACGTAACTTTCATTATAAGATATGTTCAAAAAATAAGATTATCTGATCGCCAAAGATATAATTCAAAAAAGAAATTCACAAATATCTAGTGTTGCTGGTTATCCAAAATTTTGAAGTGAACTGATCCCAAATCGAATATAATACCATAAATATAATTGTGTTCAAAGTTTGGTAAGAGTTGTAAAATAAATTGCAATATGTCCAAATAGTAAAAATAAGTAAAATAAATCGCAATATGTCCAAATAGTAAAAATAAGTAAAATAAATCGCAATATATCCAAATAGTAAAAATAAGTAAAATAAATCGCAATATGTCTAAATAGTAAAAATAAGTAAAATAAATCGCAATATGTCTAAATAGTAAAAATAAGTAAAATAAATCGCAATATGTCTAAATAGTAAAAATAAGTAAAATAAATTGCAATATGTCTAAATAGCAAAAATAAGTAAAATAAATCGCAATATGTCTAAATAGTAAAAATAAGTAAAATAAATTGCAATATGTCTAAATAGTAAAAATTAAGTAAAATAAATCACAATATGTCTAAATAGTAAAAATAAGTAAAATAAATTGCAATATGTCTAAATAGTAAAAATAAGTAAAATAAATCACAATATGTCTAAATAGTAAAAATAAGTAAAATAAATCGCAATATATCTAAATAGTAAAAATAAGTAAAATAAATCACAATATGTCTAAATAGTAAAAATAAGTAAAATAAATCGCAATATGTCTAAATAGTAAAAATAAGTAAAATAAATCACAATATGTCTAAATAGTAAAAATAAGTAAAATAAATTGCAATATGTCTAAATAGTAAAAATAAGTAAAATAAATCGCAATATGTCTAAATAGTAAAAATAAGTAAAATAAATCGCAATATGTCTAAATAGTAAAAATAAGTCAAATAAATCGCAATATGTCTAAATAGTAAAAATAAGTAAAATAAATCGCAATATGTCTAAATAGTAAAAATAAGTCAAATAAATCGCAATATGTCTAAATAGTAAAAATTAAGTAAAATAAATCGCAATATGTCTAAATAGTAAAAATAAGTAAAATAAATCACAATATGTCTAAATAGTAAAAATAAGTAAAATAAATCACAATATGTCTAAATAGTAAAAATAAGTAAAATAAATCACAATATGTCTAAATAGAAAAATAAGTAAAATAAATCGCAATATGTCTAAATAGTAAAAATAAGTAAAATAAATCGCAATATGTCTAAATAGTAAAAATAAGTAAAATAAATCACAATATGTCTAAATAGTAAAAATAAGTAAAATAAATCACAATATGTCTAAATAGTAAAAACAAGTAAAATAAATTGCAATATGTCTAAATAGCAAAAATAAGTAAAATAAATCGCAATATGTCTAAATAGTAAAAATAAGTAAAATAAATTGCAATATGTCTAAATAGTAAAAATTAAGTAAAATAAATCACAATATGTCTAAATAGTAAAAATAAGTAAAATAAATCACAATATGTCTAAATAGTAAAAATAAGTAAAATAAATCGCAATATGTCTAAATAGTAAAAATAAGTAAAATAAATCGCAATATGTCTAAATAGTAAAAATAAGTAAAATAAATCGCAATATGTCTAAATAGTAAAAATTAAGTAAAATAAATCGCAATATGTCTAAATAGTAAAAATAAGTAAAATAAATCACAATATGTCTAAATAGTAAAAATAAGTAAAATAAATCACAATATGTCTAAATAGTAAAAATAAGTAAAATAAATCACAATATGTCTAAATAGTAAAAATAAGTAAAATAAATCGCAATATGTCTAAATAGTAAAAATAAGTAAAATAAATCACAATATGTCTAAATAGTAAAAATAAGTAAAATAAATCACAATATGTCCAAATAGTAAAAATAAGTAAAATAAATCGCAATATGTCTACATAGTAAAAATAAGTAAAATAAATCACAATATGTCTAAATAGTAAAAATAAGTAAAATAAATCACAATATGTCTACATAGTAAAAATAAGTAAAATAAATCACAATATGTCCAAATAGTAAAAATAAGTAAAATAAATCGCAATATGTCTACATAGTAAAAATAAGTAAAATAAATCACAATATGTCAAAATAGTAAAAATAAGTAAAATAAATCGCAATATGTCTACATAGTAAAAATAAGTAAAATAAATCACAATATGTCCAAATAGTAAAAATAAGTAAAATAAATCGCAATATGTCTACATCGTAAAAATAAGTAAAATAAATCACAATATGTCCAAATAGTAAAAATAAGTAAAATAAATCGCAATATGTCTACATAGTAAAAATAAGTAAAATAAATCGCAATATGTCTAAATAGTAAAAATAAGTAAAATAAATCGCAATATGTCTAAATAGTAAAAATAAGTAAAATAAATCGCAATATATCTAAATAGTAAAAATAAGTAAAATAAATCGCAATATGTCTAAATAGTAAAAATAAGTAAAATAAATCGCAATATGTCTAAATAGTAAAAATAAGTAAAATAAATTGCAATATGTCTAAATAGTAAAAATAAGTAAAATAAATCACAATATGTCTAAATAGTAAAAATAAGAAAAATAAATCGCAATATGTCTAAATAGTAAAAATAAGTAAAATAAATCGCAATATGTCTAAATAGTAAAAATAAGTAAAATAAATCACAATATGTCTAAATAGTAAAAATAAGTAAAATAAATCGCAATATGTCTAAATAGTAAAAATAAGTAAAATAAATCACAATATGTCTAAATAGTAAAAATAAGTAAAATAAATCGCAATATGTCTAAATAGTAAAAATAAGTAAAATAAATTGCAATATGTCTAAATAGTAAAAATAAGTAAAATAAATCACAATATGTCTAAATAGTAAAAATAAGTAAAATAAATCGCAATATGTCTAAATACTAAAAATAAGTAAAATAAATCACAATATGTCTAAATAATAAAAATAAGTAAAATAAATCGCAATATGTCTAAATAATAAAAATAAGTAAAATAAATCGCAATATGTCTAAATAGTAAAAATTAGTAAAATAAATCACAATATGTCTAAATAGTAAAAATAAGTAAAATAAATCGCAATATGTCTAAATAGTAAAAATAAGTAAAATAAATCGCAATATGTTTAAATAGTAAAAATAAGTAAAATAAATCGCAATATGTCTAAATAGTAAAAATTAAGTAAAATAAATCGCAATATGTCTAAATAGTAAAAATAAGTAAAATAAATTGCAATATGTCTAAATAGTAAAATTTAAGTAAAATAAATCGCAATATGTCTAAATAGTAAAAATAAGTAAAATAAATTGCAATATGTCTAAATAGTAAAAATAAGTAAAATAAATCGCAATATGTCTAAATAGTAAAAATAAGTAAAATAAATCGCAATATGTCTAAATAGTAAAAATAAGTAAAATAAATTGCAATATGTCTAAATAGTAAAAATTAAGTAAAATAAATCACAATATGTCTAAATAGTAAAAATAAGTAAAATAAATTGCAATATGGCTAAATAGTAAAAATAAGTAAAATAAATCACAATATGTCTAAATAGTAAAAATAAGTAAAATAAATCACAATATGTCTAAATAGTAAAAATAAGTAAAATAAATCACAATATGTCTAAATAGTAAAAATAAGTAAAATAAATCACAATATGTCTACATAGTAAAAATAAGTTAAATAAATCGCAATATGTCTAAATAGTAAAAATAAGTAAAATAAATCACAATATGTCTAAATAGTAAAAATAAGTAAAATAAATCGAAATATGTCTAAATAGTAAAAATAAGTAAAATAAATCACAATATGTCTAAATAGTAAAAATAAGTAAAATAAATCACAATATGTCTACATAGTAAAAATAAGTAAAATAAATCGCAATATGTCTAAATAGTAAAAAAAAGTAAAATAAATCACAATATGTCTAAATAGTAAAAATAAGTAAAATAAATCGCAATATGTCTACATAGTAAAAATAAGTAAAATAAATCACAATATGTCTAAATAGTAAAAATAAGTAAAATAAATCACAATATGTCTAAATAGTAAAAATAAGTAAAATAAATCACAATATGTCTACATAGTAAAAATAAGTAAAATAAATCGCAATATGTCTAAATAGTAAAAATAAGTAAAATAAATCGCAATATGTCTAAATAGTAAAAATAAGTAAAATAAATCGCAATATGTCTAAATAGTAAAAATAAGTAAAATAAATCGCAATATGTCTAAATAGTAAAAATAAGTAAAATAAATTGCAATATGTCTAAATAGTAAAAATTAAGTAAAATAAATCACAATATGTCTAAATAGTAAAAATAAGTAAAATAAATAGCAATATGGCTAAATAGTAAAAATAAGTAAAATAAATCACAATATGTCTAAATAGTAAAAATAAGTAAAATAAATCACAATATGTCTAAATAGTAAAAATAAGTAAAATAAATCACAATATGTCTAAATAGTAAAAATAAGTAAAATAAATCACAATATGTCTACATAGTAAAAATAAGTAAAATAAATCGCAATATGTCTAAATAGTAAAAATAAGTAAAATAAATCACAATATGTCTAAATAGTAAAAATAAGTAAAATAAATCGAAATATGTCTAAATAGTAAAAATAAGTAAAATAAATCACAATATGTCTAAATAGTAAAAATAAGTAAAATAAATCACAATATGTCTAAATAGTAAAAATAAGTAAAATAAATCGCAATATGTCTAAATAGTAAAAATAAGTAAAATAAATCACAATATGTCTAAATAGTAAAAATAAGTAAAATAAATCGCAATATGTCTACAGAGTAAAAATAAGTAAAATAAATCACAATATGTCTAAATAGTAAAAATAAGTAAAATAAATCACAATATGTCTAAATAGTAAAAATAAGTAAAATGAATCACAATATGTCTACATAGTAAAAATAAGTAAAATAAATCGCAATATGTCTAAATAGTAAAAATAAGTAAAATAAATCGCAATATGTCTAAATAGTAAAAATAAGTAAAATAAATTGCAATATGTCTAAATAGTAAAAATAAGTAAAATAAATCACAATATGTCTAAATAGTAAAAATAAGTAAAATAAATCACAATATGTCTAAATAGTAAAAATAAGTAAAATAAATCACAATATGTCTAAATAGTAAAAATAAGTAAAATAAATCACAATATGTCTAAATAGTAAAAATAAGTAAAATAAATCGCAATATGTCTAAATAGTAAAAATAAGTAAAATAAATTGCAATATGTCTACATAGTAAAAATAAGTAAAATAAATCACAATATGTCTAAATAGTAAAAATAAGTAAAATAAATAACAATATGTCTAAATAGTAAAAATAAGTAAAATAAATCACAATATGTCTAAATAGTAAAAATAAGTAAAATAAATCGAAATATGTCTACATAGTAAAAATAAGTAAAATAAATCGCAATATGTCTAAATAGTAAAAATAAGTAAAATAAATCGCAATATGTCTAAATAGTAAAAATAAGTAAAATAAATCGCAATATGTCTAAATAGTAAAAATAAGTAAAATAAATCGCAATATGTCTAAATAGTAAAAATAAGTAAAATAAATTGCAATATGTCTAAATAGTAAAAATAAGTAAAATAAATCACAATATGTCTAAATAGTAAAAATAAGTAAAATAAATCACAATATGTCTAAATAGTAAAAATAAGTAAAATAAATCGCAATATGTCTAAATAGTAAAAATAAGTAAAATAAATTGCAATATGTCTAAATAGTAAAAATAAGTAAAATAAATCACAATATGTCTAAATAGTAAAAATAAGTAAAATAAATCACAATATGTCTAAATAGTAAAAATAAGTAAAATAAATCGAAATATGTCTAAATAGTAAAAATAAGTAAAATAAATTGCAATATGTCTAAATAGTAAAAATAAGTAAAATAAATCGAAATATGTCTAAATAGTAAAAAGTAAGTAAAATAAATCGCAATATGTCTAAATAGTAAAAATAAGTAAAATAAATCGCAATATGTCTACATAGTAAAAATAAGTAAAATAAATCACAATATGTCTAAATAGTAAAAATAAGTCAAATAAATCGCAATATGTCTACATAGTAAAAATAAGTAAAATAAATCACAATATGTCTAAATAGTAAAAATAAGTAAAATAAATCACAATATGTCTAAATAGTAAAAATAAGTAAAATAAATCACAATATGTCTAAATAGTAAAAATAAGTAAAATAAATCGCAATATGTCTAAATAGTAAAAATAAGTAAAATAAATCACAATATGTCTAAATAGTAAAAATAAGTAAAATAAATCACAATATGTCTACATAGTAAAAATAAGTAAAATAAATCACAATATGTCTAAATAGTAAAAATAAGTAAAATAAATCGCAATATGTCTCAATAGTAAAAATAAGTAAAATAAATCACAATATGTCTAAATAGTAAAAATAAGTAAAATAAATCGCAATATGTCTAAATAGTAAAAAATAAGTAAAATAAATCACAATATGTCTAAATAGTAAAAATAAGTAAAATAAATCGCAATATGTCTAAATAGTAAAAATAAGTAAAATAAATCACAATATGTCTAAATAGTAAAAATAAGTAAAATAAATCACAATATGTCTAAATAGTAAAAATAAGTAAAATAAATCACAATATGTCTAAATAGTAAAAATAAGTAAAATAAATCACAATATGTCTAAATAGTAAAAATAAGTAAAATAAATCGAAATATGTCTAAATAGTAAAAATAAGTAAAATAAATCGCAATATGTCTAAATAGTAAAAATAAGTAAAATAAATTGCAATATGTCTAAATAGTAAAAATAAGCAAAATAAATCACAATATGTCTAAATAGTAAAAATAAGTAAAATAAATCACAATATGTCTAAATAGTAAAAATAAGTAAAATAAATCGCGATATGTCTATATAGTAAAAATAAGTAAAATAAATCGCAATATGTCTAAATAGTAAAAATAAGTAAAATAAATCACAATATGTCTACATAGTAAAAATAAGTAAAATAAATCGCAATATGTCTAAATAGTAAAAATAAGTAAAATAAATCACAATATGTCTAAATAGTAAAAATAAGTAAAATAAATCACAATATGTCTAAATAGTAAAAATAAGTAAAATAAATCACAATATGTCCAAATAGTAAAAATAAGTAAAATAAATCGCAATATGTCTAAATAGTAAAAATAAGTAAAATAAATCACAATATGTCTAAATAGTAAAAATAAGTAAAATAAATCACAATATGTCTAAATAGTAAAAATAAGTAAAATAAATCGCGATATGTCTATATAGTAAAAATAAGTAAAATAAATCGCAATATGTCTAAATAGTAAAAATAAGTAAAATAAATCACAATATGTCTACATAGTAAAAATAAGTAAAATAAATCGCAATATGTCTAAATAGTAAAAATAAGTAAAATAAATCACAATATGTCTAAATAGTAAAAATAAGTAAAATAAATCACAATATGTCTAAATAGTAAAAATAAGTAAAATAAATCACAATATGTCTAAATAGTAAAAATAAGTAAAATAAATCGCAATATGTCTAAATAGTAAAAATAAGTAAAATAAATCGCAATATGTCCAAATAGTTAAAATAAGTAAAATAAATTGCAATATGTCTAAATAGTAAAAATAAGTAAAATAAATCGCTATATGTGTAAATAGTAAAAATAAGTAAAATAAATCGCAATATGTCTAAATAGTAAAAATAAGTAAAATAAATCGCAATATGTCTAAATAGTAAAAATAAGTAAAATAAATCGCAATATGTCTAAATAGTAAAAATAAGTAAAATAAATCGCAATATGTCTAAATAGTAAAAATAAGTAAAATAAATCGCAATATGTCTAAATAGTAAAAATAAGTAAAATAAATCGCAATATGTCTAAATAGTAAAAATAAGTAAAATAAATCGCAATATGTCTAAATAGTAAAAATAAGTAAAATAAATCGCAATATGTGTAAATAGTAAAAATAAGTAAAATAAATCGCAATATGTCTAAATAGTAAAAATAAGTAAAATAATTTACAATATGTCTAAATAGTAAAAATAAGTAAAATAAATCGCAATATGTCTAAATAGTAAAAATAAGTAAAATAATTTACAATATGTCTAAATAGTAAAAATAAGTAAAATAAATCGCAATATGTCTAAATAGTAAAAATAAGTAAAATAAATCGCAATATGTCTAAATAGTAAAAATAAGTAAAATAAATCGCAATATGTCTAAATAGTAAAAATAAGTAAAATAAATCGCAATATGTCTAAATAGTAAAAATAAGTAAAATAAATCGCAATATGTCTAAATAGTAAAAATAAGTAAAATAAATCGCAATATGTCTAAATAGTAAAAATAAGTAAAATAAATCGCAATATGTCTAAATAGTAAAAATAAGTAAAATAAATCGCAATATGTCTAAATAGTAAAAATAAGTAAAATAAATCGCAATATGTCTAAATAGTAAAAATAAGTAAAATAAATCGCAATATGTCTAAATAGTAAAAATAAGTAAAATAAATCGCAATATGTCTAAATAGTAAAAATAAGTAAAATAAATCGCAATATGTCTAAATAGTAAAAATAAGTAAAATAAATCGCAATATGTCTAAATAGTAAAAATAAGTAAAATAAATCGCAATATGTCTAAATAGTAAAAATAAGTAAAATAAATCGCAATATGTCTAAATAGTAAAAATAAGTAAAATAAATCGCAATATGTCTAAATAGTAAAAATAAGTAAAATAAATCGCAATATGTCTAAATAGTAAAAATAAGTAAAATAAATCGCAATATGTCTAAATAGTAAAAATAAGTAAAATAAATCGCAATATGTCTAAATAGTAAAAATAAGTAAAATAAATCGCAATATGTGTAAATAGTAAAAATAAGTAAAATAAATCGCAATATGTCTAAATAGTAAAAATAAGTAAAATAATTTACAATATGTCTAAATAGTAAAAATAAGTAAAATAAATCGCAATATGTCTAAATAGTAAAAATAAGTAAAATAAATCGCAATATGTCTAAATAGTAAAAATAAGTAAAATAAATCGCAATATGTCTAAATAGTAAAAATAAGTAAAATAAATCGCAATATGTCTAAATAGTAAAAATAAGTAAAATAAATCGCAATATGTCTAAATAGACAAAGAAACTTGGACAACTTTCATAAAAAAAATGTAGCAAATTTTAATAAAATAACAAAAAAAAAAGGCGTGAATCATCTTGTTCTCATCTTTACTGCGTCATGTACGATCTACCGTTGGTTACCTGGTTGATAGGTTTCAGCCGTTATATTTTCAGGCTTTCTTTAGATGACTTTTGTTATTCTGTGAATTCCAAACTGAACTCTTTATTTCATCTTTTTACTTTTTCTGATATTTGTGAAGGGAACTTAAATTCCTACTAGAAACTATCTCTCTGTACAGGACAAGCTGGTATGAGGATACCTTCTCCTACAAGTAAATCGTAAGTATTCGAAATAACAGTATTCTCTGTTCAAATTAGATCCCCTCTGTATAGCTACACCACTTTAGTTTATATGAGGAATGCCACACCTTCTCTAAGTAAAAGTACAATGCTGGATACTCCAACAGATCAGATGAATTCTTGTCTTAGAATCTATTAAGATCAAGAAATCACAACGAAGATACACTATGACACAGTTAACTGATCAATTGGTGAGAGGAATATTAATGTGATTCACATCTTTACAAATACAACGTTTTAGATGTGAAGGAGAATTTAATGAAACACTTAAATACTTATGTATCTCGGTACTCTTCAGAATTTGACCCAGATCCTTGGGATTTTCCATCAATCGTGGTTCATGCTCGACCGGCAATTACCGATTAATCTGAGCAAATATTACAATGAGGTATCAAAATAGCAAATTGATGAGTCAAACGAGCTGGAACAAAAAAGGCAGGGAACAGATCAGACAATTCTAAAAAATACATGCCACCACACATCACATCAGTTCATTTATCTTTTTTATAAATATTATTATAGTATTTATCTTTTTTATAAATATTATTATAGTATTTATCTTTTTTATAAATACTATTATAGTATTTATCTTTTTTATAAATATTATTATAATATTTATCTTTTTAATAAATACTATTATAATATTTATCTTTTTTATAAATATTATTATAATATTTATCTTTTTTATAAATACTATTATAATATTTATCTTTTTTATAATTATATAATATTATTTTTTTAATACTATTATAATATTTATCTTTTTTATAAATACTATTATAATATTTATCTTTTTTATAAATATTATTATAATATTTATCTTTTTTATAAATATTATTATAGTATTTATCTTTTTTATAAATATTATTATAGTATTTATCTTTTTTATAAATACTATTATAATATTTATCTTTTTTATAAATACTATTATAATATTTATCTTTTTTATAAATACTATTATAATATTTATCTTTTTTATAAATATTATTATAATATTTATCTTTTTTATAAATATTATTATAGTATTTATCTTTTTTATAAATATTATTATAGTATTTATCTTTTTTATAAATACTATTATAATATTTATCTTTTTTATAAATACTATTATAATATTTATCTTTTTTATAAATACTATTATAATATTTTATCTTTTTTATAAATATTATTATAATATTTATCTTTTTTATAAATATTATTATAGTATTTATCTTTTTATAATACTATTATAATATTTATCTTTTTTATAAATACTATTTATAATATTTATCTTTTTTATAAATACTATTATAATATTTATCTTTTTTATAAATACTATTATAATATTTATCTTTTTTATAAATATTATTATAATATTTATCTTTTTTATAAATATTATTATAGTATTTATCTTTTTTATAAATATTATTATAGTATTTATCTTTTTTATAAATACTATTATAATATTTATCTTTTTTATAATACTATTATAATATTTATCTTTTTTATAAATATTATTATAATATTTATCTTTTTTATAAATTATTATTATAATATTTATCTTTTTTATAAATACTATTATAATATTTATCTTTTTTATAAATACTATTATAATATTTATCTTTTTTATAAATACTATTATAATATTTATCTTTTTTATAAATTACTATTATA